>NC_082654.1:72540443-72627443 GCF_028023285.1 Balaenoptera ricei
ATTTGCAGCACCATAGATGAGTCTAGACGTAATCACGCCACCTGTAGTCAGTGAGAAAGCAAAAGACACATATCCTATCATATCACTTTTTGGAGTTACTTAAAAATTGATACCAATGAAGATATTTCCACAGAGAAAGGCAATCACAGATTCATTAAAAAACTTATCGTTCACCAAATAGAAAGGGATGAGGATTGGTTACATTACCATATTGGGGTTAACAAAGATATACAAACCATGTGAAATATATAACCACCAAAGACGTACGGAAGACCAGGAGAGAGACTACTCAACATTGTGCCATAACCTACATGGGAAAAGGATGCGAGGAAGAATAGATACACGTATATGTGTGAAAGAACCACATCTTGCACACCTAGAGCAAACAAACCATTGTAATCAAATTTGCTGGGATAAAAAATAAAAAGTCAATTACAAATATGAACAAGAAGTAATGAGACATAAACTAAAGGGCTTTTTCCTGGCATATTCCATTCTAATATACAACCTAGAACACCACTTCCATTAAGGCTCTGTTTCCCTAGTAACCAGATTTGGTAAAGGAGAAATGCTGCAGCCTTGTGGCCGTTTCCTGCAAGAGCAGCTTTAAACTCACAGCTAATGGTCACTTAACATTCACAAGGACTCAGGGCTGTAAAAGACACTTGCTCTAAACATTGGTGCTGAAGTAGGGAATGGACAAAAAAATTCAAAACAGGCAAATGTTTCAAGAAGAGATTATGAAGAGTTAAGTTTTCCTCACACTCTTTTTAAAAACAAGGAAAATGGATAAAAGCTCAACCTCAGGGAGTGTTAGACGCATGCAATCTAATCTACAAAAAGTTTCAACTTACACCAGTCGACTGACCATCAGCAAAAAGTCTACAAACAATAAATGCTGACGGGGTTTCAGAGAACTGTGTACCCTCTACCTGCTGGTGAGACGTAAAGGGGTAACAGCCAATAATGAGAAAAGAAAGGAGCTGTGTTTAAAAGTAAAAATGGAGGCACCATTCAATCCAGCAGGCGCATCATTGGACGCCTCACCTGAGAAGACAAGAATCGAGAAGACACAGGCCGCAAAAGCTGCAGTGCAGCCTTATTCACAATAGCCAAGACAGTGAAGCAATCAAAATGTCCAACAACAGGTGAATGGATAAAGAAGAAGTGGTCCATGTACACAATGGAATATTAGCCATGGAAAACAATGAACCATTGCTCTTTGAGGCACCACAAATGAGTCTGGAGGTAATCACGAAACATGAGGTAAGTCGGAAAGCAAAAGACCTATATTCTATGATATCACTTATAGGCGTTATCTAATAACTGACACAAATGAACATATTTCCACAGAGAAAGACACTCACAGACTTAGAAAACAAACTATGCTCATCTAAAAGGAAAGGTGGGGGGAATGGATAAATTAAGATTAGTGTTACTATATGTATACAAACACATATTATATATATATCACAAAAAGACCGACCATATAGCAAGGGAGGTGTGCGGAACCCTCTGTAACATTTTACATGGGAAGAGGATCTGTACTTGAATAGACATATATAATGTACAAATGAAGCAGACTGTGTACACCTAGGAGAACCAATATTCTAAGCTTTACCCCAATTAAAAAAATTTTTAACACCAAGAAGAAATAATGAGACATAAACTTATGGGGGTTTTCCCATGCACATTCCAATGTAATTTACAACCTAGGAACACAACTTCCAGAAAGGCTCTGCTGCCCTAGTACCCAGATTTGGGAATGGAGAAATGCTGCCTGCTTGAGGCCACTTCCCACAACATCACCTTTAAACCCATTGCTAAAGGTCACTAAATATTCACCAAACTTGCAGTTCGGGAAATGACACCTGCTCTCTAAAAATTTCTGGGGTGGAAAATTGACCAAAAAATTAAACAGAGGGCAACCTTCCAAGAAGACAATTTCAAGACTTATATTGTATTCCCAATTGTTTCCTTTTTTTTTAACAGAAAAGAAAACGGCGGAGAAAAATGATGAGTTTTACGAATTTTCAGAGACATGCAAACCCAAATTACAGAAACCTATCAGCTCACAGCAGCCAGAAGGGCCATTAGCATAAATGCTGCAAACAATAAATGCTGAAGCGATTGTGGAGAAATGCGTACCCTCGATTCTAAGGGGGACGTGGTAAGAGCCACTAATGAAAACACAAAGTAGGTGCTTTGAAAAGGGAAACACGGTGCTACCAGTCAATGAATCACACCCACTGCTGGGCCTATCACCTGAGAAAATGAGAATCAAAAAGTCACAGGCTGGCAATCATGCACTCCAACAATATTTACCATAGCCAACAATTGGAAGCAATGGAAATGTCCATCAACCGAGGAATGCACAAAGTAGAAGTGGTCCACGTACACAGTGGAAAATTACTCCAATAAAAAATAAAAATTAAATTTAAAAATCCAACAAAAGTAAAGAGACATCAGCTTGTGTGGGTTTGTCCAGGCACACTCCACTCTAATTTATAACCGAGAAACACCACAGGCCGCAAGGGCTTTCCCCTAGTTACAAGGGTGGGGAACATAGAACGGCTGCCACCCTATGGCAGTTACCTGCAAAACCAGCTTTAAAGCCTGTGCTAATGGTCATTTCATAGGAAGAAGTAATGCAGGACTGTAAATGAAACCCGCCCTCAAAATGTCTTGAGGGAGGTAATGGCCAAAACATTTCAAAATGTGACACATACTTTAAGAGAACACTTTCAAGAACTAAGAGGTAATCACAGCTTGAAAAATAAAAAGGACTTGCCTTCAAGCTCAATTTCAATGGATTATGAGGCACGTGCGAATTCAACCACAAAGAGGTATCAGATCACACTTGTCAGAATAACCATCAGCAAGAAAACTACAAACAATAAATGCTGAAGGTGTTGTAGAGAAATGCATACCCTCAACTTCAAGGGGGACGTAACTTGGAAAGGGCCACGAAATAGAACAGAATGGAGGTGCATTAAAAAGGTCAACATTGAGCTACCATATGATCCAGCAGGCCCACTCCTCGACCTATAATCTAAGAAGAGAGAATTGGAAAGACACAGGCAGGCAAATCTGCATGGCACAGTATTACAATAGCCAAGATATGGAAGTAACCAAAAAGTCCACCAACAGATGGGTGGACACAGAAGAACTCCTCCATGTACAGATGGAATATTCGCTAGTGAAAAAAATGAAACAATGCCATTTGCAGCACCATAGATGAGTCTAGACGTAATCACGCCACCTGTAGTCAGTGAGAAAGCAAAAGACACATATCCTATCATATCACTTTTTGGAGTTACTTAAAAATTGATACCAATGAAGATATTTCCACAGAGAAAGGCAATCACAGATTCATTAAAAAACTTATCGTTCACCAAATAGAAAGGGATGAGGATTGGTTACATTACCATATTGGGGTTAACAAAGATATACAAACCATGTGAAATATATAACCACCAAAGACGTACGGAAGACCAGGAGAGAGACTACTCAACATTGTGCCATAACCTACATGGGAAAAGGATGCGAGGAAGAATAGATACACGTATATGTGTGAAAGAACCACATCTTGCACACCTAGAGCAAACAAACCATTGTAATCAAATTTGCTGGGATAAAAAATAAAAAGTCAATTACAAATATGAACAAGAAGTAATGAGACATAAACTAAAGGGCTTTTTCCTGGCATATTCCATTCTAATATACAACCTAGAACACCACTTCCATTAAGGCTCTGTTTCCCTAGTAACCAGATTTGGTAAAGGAGAAATGCTGCAGCCTTGTGGCCGTTTCCTGCAAGAGCAGCTTTAAACTCACAGCTAATGGTCACTTAACATTCACAAGGACTCAGGGCTGTAAAAGACACTTGCTCTAAACATTGGTGCTGAAGTAGGGAATGGACAAAAAAATTCAAAACAGGCAAATGTTTCAAGAAGAGATTATGAAGAGTTAAGTTTTCCTCACACTCTTTTTAAAAACAAGGAAAATGGATAAAAGCTCAACCTCAGGGAGTGTTAGACGCATGCAATCTAATCTACAAAAAGTTTCAACTTACACCAGTCGACTGACCATCAGCAAAAAGTCTACAAACAATAAATGCTGACGGGGTTTCAGAGAACTGTGTACCCTCTACCTGCTGGTGAGACGTAAAGGGGTAACAGCCAATAATGAGAAAAGAAAGGAGCTGTGTTTAAAAGTAAAAATGGAGGCACCATTCAATCCAGCAGGCGCATCATTGGACGCCTCACCTGAGAAGACAAGAATCGAGAAGACACAGGCCGCAAAAGCTGCAGTGCAGCCTTATTCACAATAGCCAAGACAGTGAAGCAATCAAAATGTCCAACAACAGGTGAATGGATAAAGAAGAAGTGGTCCATGTACACAATGGAATATTAGCCATGGAAAACAATGAACCATTGCTCTTTGAGGCACCACAAATGAGTCTGGAGGTAATCACGAAACATGAGGTAAGTCGGAAAGCAAAAGACCTATATTCTATGATATCACTTATAGGCGTTATCTAATAACTGACACAAATGAACATATTTCCACAGAGAAAGACACTCACAGACTTAGAAAACAAACTATGCTCATCTAAAAGGAAAGGTGGGGGGAATGGATAAATTAAGATTAGTGTTACTATATGTATACAAACACATATTATATATATATCACAAAAAGACCGACCATATAGCAAGGGAGGTGTGCGGAACCCTCTGTAACATTTTACATGGGAAGAGGATCTGTACTTGAATAGACATATGTAATGTACAAATGAACCAGATTGTGTACACCTAGGAGAACCAATATTCTAAGCTTTACCCCAATTAAAAAAAATTTAAAACCAAGAAGAAATAATGAGACATAAACTTATGGGGGTTTTTCCATGCACATTCCAATGTAATTTACAACCTAGGAACACGACTCCCAGAGAGGCTCTGCTGCCCTCGTACCCAGATTTGGGAATGGAGAAATGCTGCCTGCTTGAGGCCACCTCCCACAACATCACCTTTAAACCCATTGCTAAAGGTCACTAAATATTCACCAAACTTGCAGTTCGGTAAATGAAACCTGCTCTCTAAAAATATTCTGGGGTGGAAAATTGACCAAAAAATTAAACAGAGGGCAACCTTCCAAGAAGACAATTTCAAGAGTTATATTGTATTCCCAATTGTTTCCTTTTTTTAACAGAAAAGAAAACGGCGGAGAAAAATGATGAGTTCTACGAATTTTCAAAGACATGCAAACCCAAATTACAAAAAACTATCAGCTCACAGCAGCCAGAAGGGCCATTAGCATAAATGCTGCAAACAATAAATGCTGAAGCGATTGTGGAGAAATGCGTACCCTCGATTCTAAGGGGGACGTGGTAAGAGCCACTAATGAAAACACAAAGTAGGTGCTTTGAAAAGGGAAACACGGTGCTACCAGTCAATGAATCACACCCACTGCTGGGCCTATCACCTGAGAAAATGAGAATCAAAAAGTCACAGGCTGGCAATCATGCACTCCAACAATATTTACCATAGCCAACAATTGGAAGCAATGGAAATGTCCATCAACCGAGGAATGCACAAAGTAGAAGTGGTCCACGTACACAGTGGAAAATTACTCCAATAAAAAATAAAAATTAAATTTAAAAATCCAACAAAAGTAAAGAGACATCAGCTTGTGTGGGTTTGTCCAGGCACACTCCACTCTAATTTATAACCGAGAAACACCACAGGCCGCAAGGGCTTTCCCCTAGTTACAAGGGTGGGGAACATAGAACGGCTGCCACCCTATGGCAGTTACCTGCAAAACCAGCTTTAAAGGCTGTGCTAATGGTCATTTCATAGGAAGAAGTAATGCAGGACTGTAAATGAAACCCGCCCTCAAAATGTCTTGAGGGAGGTAATGGCCAAAACATTTCAAAATGTGACACATACTTTAAGAGAACACTTTCAAGAACTAAGAGGTAATCACAGCTTGAAAAATAAAAAGGACTTGCCTTCAAGCTCAATTTCAATGGATTATGAGGCACGTGCGAATTCAACCACAAAGAGGTATCAGATCACACTTGTCAGAATAACCATCAGCAAGAAAACTACAAACAATAAATGCTGAAGGTGTTGTAGAGAAATGCATACCCTCAACTTCAAGGGGGACGTAACTTGGAAAGGGCCACGAAATAGAACAGAATGGAGGTGCATTAAAAAGGTCAACATTGAGCTACCATATGATCCAGCAGGCCCACTCCTCGACCTATAATCTAAGAAGAGAGAATTGGAAAGACACAGGCAGGCAAATCTGCATGGCACAGTATTACAATAGCCAAGATATGGAAGTAACCAAAAAGTCCACCAACAGATGGGTGGACACAGAAGAACTCCTCCATGTACAGATGGAATATTCGCTAGTGAAAAAAATGAAACAATGCCATTTGCAGCACCATAGATGAGTCTAGACGTAATCACGCCACCTGTAGTCAGTGAGAAAGCAAAAGACACATATCCTATCATATCACTTTTTGGAGTTACTTAAAAATTGATACCAATGAAGATATTTCCACAGAGAAAGGCAATCACAGATTCATTAAAAAACTTATCGTTCACCAAATAGAAAGGGATGAGGATTGGTTACATTACCATATTGGGGTTAACAAAGATATACAAACCATGTGAAATATATAACCACCAAAGACGTACGGAAGACCAGGAGAGAGACTACTCAACATTGTGCCATAACCTACATGGGAAAAGGATGCGAGGAAGAATAGATACACGTATATGTGTGAAAGAACCACATCTTGCACACCTAGAGCAAACAAACCATTGTAATCAAATTTGCTGGGATAAAAAATAAAAAGTCAATTACAAATATGAACAAGAAGTAATGAGACATAAACTAAAGGGCTTTTTCCTGGCATATTCCATTCTAATATACAACCTAGAACACCACTTCCATTAAGGCTCTGTTTCCCTAGTAACCAGATTTGGTAAAGGAGAAATGCTGCAGCCTTGTGGCCGTTTCCTGCAAGAGCAGCTTTAAACTCACAGCTAATGGTCACTTAACATTCACAAGGACTCAGGGCTGTAAAAGACACTTGCTCTAAACATTGGTGCTGAAGTAGGGAATGGACAAAAAAATTCAAAACAGGCAAATGTTTCAAGAAGAGATTATGAAGAGTTAAGTTTTCCTCACACTCTTTTTAAAAACAAGGAAAATGGATAAAAGCTCAACCTCAGGGAGTGTTAGACGCATGCAATCTAATCTACAAAAAGTTTCAACTTACACCAGTCGACTGACCATCAGCAAAAAGTCTACAAACAATAAATGCTGACGGGGTTTCAGAGAACTGTGTACCCTCTACCTGCTGGTGAGACGTAAAGGGGTAACAGCCAATAATGAGAAAAGAAAGGAGCTGTGTTTAAAAGTAAAAATGGAGGCACCATTCAATCCAGCAGGCGCATCATTGGACGCCTCACCTGAGAAGACAAGAATCGAGAAGACACAGGCCGCAAAAGCTGCAGTGCAGCCTTATTCACAATAGCCAAGACAGTGAAGCAATCAAAATGTCCAACAACAGGTGAATGGATAAAGAAGAAGTGGTCCATGTACACAATGGAATATTAGCCATGGAAAACAATGAACCATTGCTCTTTGAGGCACCACAAATGAGTCTGGAGGTAATCACGAAACATGAGGTAAGTCGGAAAGCAAAAGACCTATATTCTATGATATCACTTATAGGCGTTATCTAATAACTGACACAAATGAACATATTTCCACAGAGAAAGACACTCACAGACTTAGAAAACAAACTATGCTCATCTAAAAGGAAAGGTGGGGGGAATGGATAAATTAAGATTAGTGTTACTATATGTATACAAACACATATTATATATATATCACAAAAAGACCGACCATATAGCAAGGGAGGTGTGCGGAACCCTCTGTAACATTTTACATGGGAAGAGGATCTGTACTTGAATAGACATATATAATGTACAAATGAAGCAGATTGTGTACACCTAGGAGAACCAATATTCTAAGCTTTACCCCAATTAAAAAAATTTTTAACACCAAGAAGAAATAATGAGACATAAACTTATGGGGGTTTTCCCATGCACATTCCAATGTAATTTACAACCTAGGAACACAACTTCCAGAAAGGCTCTGCTGCCCTAGTACCCAGATTTGGGAATGGAGAAATGCTGCCTGCTTGAGGCCACTTCCCACAACATCACCTTTAAACCCATTGCTAAAGGTCACTAAATATTCACCAAACTTGCAGTTCGGGAAATGACACCTGCTCTCTAAAAATTTCTGGGGTGGAAAATTGACCAAAAAATTAAACAGAGGGCAACCTTCCAAGAAGACAATTTCAAGACTTATATTGTATTCCCAATTGTTTCCTTTTTTTTTAACAGAAAAGAAAACGGCGGAGAAAAATGATGAGTTTTACGAATTTTCAGAGACATGCAAACCCAAATTACAGAAACCTATCAGCTCACAGCAGCCAGAAGGGCCATTAGCATAAATGCTGCAAACAATAAATGCTGAAGCGATTGTGGAGAAATGCGTACCCTCGATTCTAAGGGGGACGTGGTAAGAGCCACTAATGAAAACACAAAGTAGGTGCTTTGAAAAGGGAAACACGGTGCTAC
This sequence comes from Balaenoptera ricei, assembly GCF_028023285.1. Classification (NCBI taxonomy): domain Eukaryota; kingdom Metazoa; phylum Chordata; class Mammalia; order Artiodactyla; family Balaenopteridae; genus Balaenoptera; species Balaenoptera ricei. Next base: position 72,549,113 of record NC_082654.1, read on the forward strand.
CAGTCAATGAATCACACCCACTGCTGGGCCTATCACCTGAGAAAATGAGAATCAAAAAGTCACAGGCTGGCAATCATGCACTCCAACAATATTTACCATAGCCAACAATTGGAAGCAATGGAAATGTCCATCAACCGAGGAATGCACAAAGTAGAAGTGGTCCACGTACACAGTGGAAAATTACTCCAATAAAAAATAAAAATTAAATTTAAAAATCCAACAAAAGTAAAGAGACATCAGCTTGTGTGGGTTTGTCCAGGCACACTCCACTCTAATTTATAACCGAGAAACACCACAGGCCGCAAGGGCTTTCCCCTAGTTACAAGGGTGGGGAACATAGAACGGCTGCCACCCTATGGCAGTTACCTGCAAAACCAGCTTTAAAGCCTGTGCTAATGGTCATTTCATAGGAAGGAGTAATGCAGGACTGTAAATGAAACCCGCCCTCAAAATGTCTTGAGGGAGGTAATGGCCAAAACATTTCAAAATGTGACACATACTTTAAGAGAACACTTTCAAGAACTAAGAGGTAATCACAGCTTGAAAAATAAAAAGGACTTGCCTTCAAGCTCAATTTCAATGGATTATGAGGCACGTGCGAATTCAACCACAAAGAGGTATCAGATCACACTTGTCAGAATAACCATCAGCAAGAAAACTACAAACAATAAATGCTGAAGGTGTTGTAGAGAAATGCATACCCTCAACTTCAAGGGGGACGTAACTTGGAAAGGGCCACGAAATAGAACAGAATGGAGGTGCATTAAAAAGGTCAACATTGAGCTACCATATGATCCAGCAGGCCCACTCCTCGACCTATAATCTAAGAAGAGAGAATTGGAAAGACACAGGCAGGCAAATCTGCATGGCACAGTATTACAATAGCCAAGATATGGAAGTAACCAAAAAGTCCACCAACAGATGGGTGGACACAGAAGAACTCCTCCATGTACAGATGGAATATTCGCTAGTGAAAAAAATGAAACAATGCCATTTGCAGCACCATAGATGAGTCTAGACGTAATCACGCCACCTGTAGTCAGTGAGAAAGCAAAAGACACATATCCTATCATATCACTTTTTGGAGTTACTTAAAAATTGATACCAATGAAGATATTTCCACAGAGAAAGGCAATCACAGATTCATTAAAAAACTTATCGTTCACCAAATAGAAAGGGATGAGGATTGGTTACATTACCATATTGGGGTTAACAAAGATATACAAACCATGTGAAATATATAACCACCAAAGACGTACGGAAGACCAGGAGAGAGACTACTCAACATTGTGCCATAACCTACATGGGAAAAGGATGCGAGGAAGAATAGATACACGTATATGTGTGAAAGAACCACATCTTGCACACCTAGAGCAAACAAACCATTGTAATCAAATTTGCTGGGATAAAAAATAAAAAGTCAATTACAAATATGAACAAGAAGTAATGAGACATAAACTAAAGGGCTTTTTCCTGGCATATTCCATTCTAATATACAACCTAGAACACCACTTCCATTAAGGCTCTGTTTCCCTAGTAACCAGATTTGGTAAAGGAGAAATGCTGCAGCCTTGTGGCCGTTTCCTGCAAGAGCAGCTTTAAACTCACAGCTAATGGTCACTTAACATTCACAAGGACTCAGGGCTGTAAGAGACACTTGCTCTAAACATTGGTGCTGAAGTAGGGAATGGACAAAAAAATTCAAAACAGGCAAATGTTTCAAGAAGAGATTATGAAGAGTTAAGTTTTCCTCACACTCTTTTTAAAAACAAGGAAAATGGATAAAAGCTCAACCTCAGGGAGTGTTAGACGCATGCAATCTAATCTACAAAAAGTTTCAACTTACACCAGTCGACTGACCATCAGCAAAAAGTCTACAAACAATAAATGCTGACGGGGTTTCAGAGAACTGTGTACCCTCTACCTGCTGGTGAGATGTAAAGGGGTAACAGCCAATAATGAGAAAAGAAAGGAGCTGTGTTTAAAAGTAAAAATGGAGGCACCATTCAATCCAGCAGGCGCATCATTGGACGCCTCACCTGAGAAGACAAGAATCGAGAAGACACAGGCCGCAAAAGCTGCAGTGCAGCCTTATTCACAATAGCCAAGACAGTGAAGCAATCAAAATGTCCAACAACAGGTGAATGGATAAAGAAGAAGTGGTCCATGTACACAATGGAATATTAGCCATGGAAAACAATGAACCATTGCTCTTTGAGGCACCACAAATGAGTCTGGAGGTAATCACGAAACATGAGGTAAGTCGGAAAGCAAAAGACCTATATTCTATGATATCACTTATAGGCGTTATCTAATAACTGACACAAATGAACATATTTCCACAGAGAAAGACACTCACAGACTTAGAAAACAAACTATGCTCATCTAAAAGGAAAGGTGGGGGGAATGGATAAATTAAGATTAGTGTTACTATATGTATACAAACACATATTATATATATATCACAAAAAGACCGACCATATAGCAAGGGAGGTGTGCGGAACCCTCTGTAACATTTTACATGGGAAGAGGATCTGTACTTGAATAGACATATGTAATGTACAAATGAACCAGATTGTGTACACCTAGGAGAACCAATATTCTAAGCTTTACCCCAATTAAAAAAAATTTAAAACCAAGAAGAAATAATGAGACATAAACTTATGGGGGTTTTTCCATGCACATTCCAATGTAATTTACAACCTAGGAACACGACTCCCAGAGAGGCTCTGCTGCCCTCGTACCCAGATTTGGGAATGGAGAAATGCTGCCTGCTTGAGGCCACCTCCCACAACATCACCTTTAAACCCATTGCTAAAGGTCACTAAATATTCACCAAACTTGCAGTTCGGTAAATGAAACCTGCTCTCTAAAAATATTCTGGGGTGGAAAATTGACCAAAAAATTAAACAGAGGGCAACCTTCCAAGAAGACAATTTCAAGAGTTATATTGTATTCCCAATTGTTTCCTTTTTTTAACAGAAAAGAAAACGGCGGAGAAAAATGATGAGTTCTACGAATTTTCAAAGACATGCAAACCCAAATTACAAAAAACTATCAGCTCACAGCAGCCAGAAGGGCCATTAGCATAAATGCTGCAAACAATAAATGCTGAAGCGATTGTGGAGAAATGCGTACCCTCGATTCTAAGGGGGACGTGGTAAGAGCCACTAATGAAAACACAAAGTAGGTGCTTTGAAAAGGGAAACACGGTGCTACCAGTCAATGAATCACACCCACTGCTGGGCCTATCACCTGAGAAAATGAGAATCAAAAAGTCACAGGCTGGCAATCATGCACTCCAACAATATTTACCATAGCCAACAATTGGAAGCAATGGAAATGTCCATCAACCGAGGAATGCACAAAGTAGAAGTGGTCCACGTACACAGTGGAAAATTACTCCAATAAAAAATAAAAATTAAATTTAAAAATCCAACAAAAGTAAAGAGACATCAGCTTGTGTGGGTTTGTCCAGGCACACTCCACTCTAATTTATAACCGAGAAACACCACAGGCCGCAAGGGCTTTCCCCTAGTTACAAGGGTGGGGAACATAGAACGGCTGCCACCCTATGGCAGTTACCTGCAAAACCAGCTTTAAAGCCTGTGCTAATGGTCATTTCATAGGAAGGAGTAATGCAGGACTGTAAATGAAACCCGCCCTCAAAATGTCTTGAGGGAGGTAATGGCCAAAACATTTCAAAATGTGACACATACTTTAAGAGAACACTTTCAAGAACTAAGAGGTAATCACAGCTTGAAAAATAAAAAGGACTTGCCTTCAAGCTCAATTTCAATGGATTATGAGGCACGTGCGAATTCAACCACAAAGAGGTATCAGATCACACTTGTCAGAATAACCATCAGCAAGAAAACTACAAACAATAAATGCTGAAGGTGTTGTAGAGAAATGCATACCCTCAACTTCAAGGGGGACGTAACTTGGAAAGGGCCACGAAATAGAACAGAATGGAGGTGCATTAAAAAGGTCAACATTGAGCTACCATATGATCCAGCAGGCCCACTCCTCGACCTATAATCTAAGAAGAGAGAATTGGAAAGACACAGGCAGGCAAATCTGCATGGCACAGTATTACAATAGCCAAGATATGGAAGTAACCAAAAAGTCCACCAACAGATGGGTGGACACAGAAGAACTCCTCCATGTACAGATGGAATATTCGCTAGTGAAAAAAATGAAACAATGCCATTTGCAGCACCATAGATGAGTCTAGACGTAATCACGCCACCTGTAGTCAGTGAGAAAGCAAAAGACACATATCCTATCATATCACTTTTTGGAGTTACTTAAAAATTGATACCAATGAAGATATTTCCACAGAGAAAGGCAATCACAGATTCATTAAAAAACTTATCGTTCACCAAATAGAAAGGGATGAGGATTGGTTACATTACCATATTGGGGTTAACAAAGATATACAAACCATGTGAAATATATAACCACCAAAGACGTACGGAAGACCAGGAGAGAGACTACTCAACATTGTGCCATAACCTACATGGGAAAAGGATGCGAGGAAGAATAGATACACGTATATGTGTGAAAGAACCACATCTTGCACACCTAGAGCAAACAAACCATTGTAATCAAATTTGCTGGGATAAAAAATAAAAAGTCAATTACAAATATGAACAAGAAGTAATGAGACATAAACTAAAGGGCTTTTTCCTGGCATATTCCATTCTAATATACAACCTAGAACACCACTTCCATTAAGGCTCTGTTTCCCTAGTAACCAGATTTGGTAAAGGAGAAATGCTGCAGCCTTGTGGCCGTTTCCTGCAAGAGCAGCTTTAAACTCACAGCTAATGGTCACTTAACATTCACAAGGACTCAGGGCTGTAAAAGACACTTGCTCTAAACATTGGTGCTGAAGTAGGGAATGGACAAAAAAATTCAAAACAGGCAAATGTTTCAAGAAGAGATTATGAAGAGTTAAGTTTTCCTCACACTCTTTTTAAAAACAAGGAAAATGGATAAAAGCTCAACCTCAGGGAGTGTTAGACGCATGCAATCTAATCTACAAAAAGTTTCAACTTACACCAGTCGACTGACCATCAGCAAAAAGTCTACAAACAATAAATGCTGACGGGGTTTCAGAGAACTGTGTACCCTCTACCTGCTGGTGAGACGTAAAGGGGTAACAGCCAATAATGAGAAAAGAAAGGAGCTGTGTTTAAAAGTAAAAATGGAGGCACCATTCAATCCAGCAGGCGCATCATTGGACGCCTCACCTGAGAAGACAAGAATCGAGAAGACACAGGCCGCAAAAGCTGCAGTGCAGCCTTATTCACAATAGCCAAGACAGTGAAGCAATCAAAATGTCCAACAACAGGTGAATGGATAAAGAAGAAGTGGTCCATGTACACAATGGAATATTAGCCATGGAAAACAATGAACCATTGCTCTTTGAGGCACCACAAATGAGTCTGGAGGTAATCACGAAACATGAGGTAAGTCGGAAAGCAAAAGACCTATATTCTATGATATCACTTATAGGCGTTATCTAATAACTGACACAAATGAACATATTTCCACAGAGAAAGACACTCACAGACTTAGAAAACAAACTATGCTCATCTAAAAGGAAAGGTGGGGGGAATGGATAAATTAAGATTAGTGTTACTATATGTATACAAACACATATTATATATATATCACAAAAAGACCGACCATATAGCAAGGGAGGTGTGCGGAACCCTCTGTAACATTTTACATGGGAAGAGGATCTGTACTTGAATAGACATATGTAATGTACAAATGAACCAGATTGTGTACACCTAGGAGAACCAATATTCTAAGCTTTACCCCAATTAAAAAAAATTTAAAACCAAGAAGAAATAATGAGACATAAACTTATGGGGGTTTTTCCATGCACATTCCAATGTAATTTACAACCTAGGAACACGACTCCCAGAGAGGCTCTGCTGCCCTCGTACCCAGATTTGGGAATGGAGAAATGCTGCCTGCTTGAGGCCACCTCCCACAACATCACCTTTAAACCCATTGCTAAAGGTCACTAAATATTCACCAAACTTGCAGTTCGGTAAATGAAACCTGCTCTCTAAAAATATTCTGGGGTGGAAAATTGACCAAAAAATTAAACAGAGGGCAACCTTCCAAGAAGACAATTTCAAGAGTTATATTGTATTCCCAATTGTTTCCTTTTTTTAACAGAAAAGAAAACGGCGGAGAAAAATGATGAGTTCTACGAATTTTCAAAGACATGCAAACCCAAATTACAAAAAACTATCAGCTCACAGCAGCCAGAAGGGCCATTAGCATAAATGCTGCAAACAATAAATGCTGAAGCGATTGTGGAGAAATGCGTACCCTCGATTCTAAGGGGGACGTGGTAAGAGCCACTAATGAAAACACAAAGTAGGTGCTTTGAAAAGGGAAACACGGTGCTACCAGTCAATGAATCACACCCACTGCTGGGCCTATCACCTGAGAAAATGAGAATCAAAAAGTCACAGGCTGGCAATCATGCACTCCAACAATATTTACCATAGCCAACAATTGGAAGCAATGGAAATGTCCATCAACCGAGGAATGCACAAAGTAGAAGTGGTCCACGTACACAGTGGAAAATTACTCCAATAAAAAATAAAAATTAAATTTAAAAATCCAACAAAAGTAAAGAGACATCAGCTTGTGTGGGTTTGTCCAGGCACACTCCACTCTAATTTATAACCGAGAAACACCACAGGCCGCAAGGGCTTTCCCCTAGTTACAAGGGTGGGGAACATAGAACGGCTGCCACCCTATGGCAGTTACCTGCAAAACCAGCTTTAAAGCCTGTGCTAATGGTCATTTCATAGGAAGGAGTAATGCAGGACTGTAAATGAAACCCGCCCTCAAAATGTCTTGAGGGAGGTAATGGCCAAAACATTTCAAAATGTGACACATACTTTAAGAGAACACTTTCAAGAACTAAGAGGTAATCACAGCTTGAAAAATAAAAAGGACTTGCCTTCAAGCTCAATTTCAATGGATTATGAGGCACGTGCGAATTCAACCACAAAGAGGTATCAGATCACACTTGTCAGAATAACCATCAGCAAGAAAACTACAAACAATAAATGCTGAAGGTGTTGTAGAGAAATGCATACCCTCAACTTCAAGGGGGACGTAACTTGGAAAGGGCCACGAAATAGAACAGAATGGAGGTGCATTAAAAAGGTCAACATTGAGCTACCATATGATCCAGCAGGCCCACTCCTCGACCTATAATCTAAGAAGAGAGAATTGGAAAGACACAGGCAGGCAAATCTGCATGGCACAGTATTACAATAGCCAAGATATGGAAGTAACCAAAAAGTCCACCAACAGATGGGTGGACACAGAAGAACTCCTCCATGTACAGATGGAATATTCGCTAGTGAAAAAAATGAAACAATGCCATTTGCAGCACCATAGATGAGTCTAGACGTAATCACGCCACCTGTAGTCAGTGAGAAAGCAAAAGACACATATCCTATCATATCACTTTTTGCAGTTACTTAAAAATTGATACCAATGAAGATATTTCCACAGAGAAAGGCAATCACAGATTCATTAAAAAACTTATCGTTCACCAAATAGAAAGGGATGAGGATTGGTTACATTACCATATTGGGGTTAACAAAGATATACAAACCATGTGAAATATATAACCACCAAAGACGTACGGAAGACCAGGAGAGAGACTACTCAACATTGTGCCATAACCTACATGGGAAAAGGATGCGAGGAAGAATAGATACACGTATATGTGTGAAAGAACCACATCTTGCACACCTAGAGCAAACAAACCATTGTAATCAAATTTGCTGGGATAAAAAATAAAAAGTCAATTACAAATATGAACAAGAAGTAATGAGACATAAACTAAAGGGCTTTTTCCTGGCATATTCCATTCTAATATACAACCTAGAACACCACTTCCATTAAGGCTCTGTTTCCCTAGTAACCAGATTTGGTAAAGGAGAAATGCTGCAGCCTTGTGGCCGTTTCCTGCAAGAGCAGCTTTAAACTCACAGCTAATGGTCACTTAACATTCACAAGGACTCAGGGCTGTAAAAGACACTTGCTCTAAACATTGGTGCTGAAGTAGGGAATGGACAAAAAAATTCAAAACAGGCAAATGTTTCAAGAAGAGATTATGAAGAGTTAAGTTTTCCTCACACTCTTTTTAAAAACAAGGAAAATGGATAAAAGCTCAACCTCAGGGAGTGTTAGACGCATGCAATCTAATCTACAAAAAGTTTCAACTTACACCAGTCGACTGACCATCAGCAAAAAGTCTACAAACAATAAATGCTGACGGGGTTTCAGAGAACTGTGTACCCTCTACCTGCTGGTGAGACGTAAAGGGGTAACAGCCAATAATGAGAAAAGAAAGGAGCTGTGTTTAAAAGTAAAAATGGAGGCACCATTCAATCCAGCAGGCGCATCATTGGACGCCTCACCTGAGAAGACAAGAATCGAGAAGACACAGGCCGCAAAAGCTGCAGTGCAGCCTTATTCACAATAGCCAAGACAGTGAAGCAATCAAAATGTCCAACAACAGGTGAATGGATAAAGAAGAAGTGGTCCATGTACACAATGGAATATTAGCCATGGAAAACAATGAACCATTGCTCTTTGAGGCACCACAAATGAGTCTGGAGGTAATCACGAAACATGAGGTAAGTCGGAAAGCAAAAGACCTATATTCTATGATATCACTTATAGGCGTTATCTAATAACTGACACAAATGAACATATTTCCACAGAGAAAGACACTCACAGACTTAGAAAACAAACTATGCTCATCTAAAAGGAAAGGTGGGGGGAATGGATAAATTAAGATTAGTGTTACTATATGTATACAAACACATATTATATATATATCACAAAAAGACCGACCATATAGCAAGGGAGGTGTGCGGAACCCTCTGTAACATTTTACATGGGAAGAGGATCTGTACTTGAATAGACATATGTAATGTACAAATGAACCAGATTGTGTACACCTAGGAGAACCAATATTCTAAGCTTTACCCCAATTAAAAAAAATTTAAAACCAAGAAGAAATAATGAGACATAAACTTATGGGGGTTTTTCCATGCACATTCCAATGTAATTTACAACCTAGGAACACGACTCCCAGAGAGGCTCTGCTGCCCTCGTACCCAGATTTGGGAATGGAGAAATGCTGCCTGCTTGAGGCCACCTCCCACAACATCACCTTTAAACCCATTGCTAAAGGTCACTAAATATTCACCAAACTTGCAGTTCGGTAAATGAAACCTGCTCTCTAAAAATATTCTGGGGTGGAAAATTGACCAAAAAATTAAACAGAGGGCAACCTTCCAAGAAGACAATTTCAAGAGTTATATTGTATTCCCAATTGTTTCCTTTTTTTAACAGAAAAGAAAACGGCGGAGAAAAATGATGAGTTCTACGAATTTTCAAAGACATGCAAACCCAAATTACAAAAAACTATCAGCTCACAGCAGCCAGAAGGGCCATTAGCATAAATGCTGCAAACAATAAATGCTGAAGCGATTGTGGAGAAATGCGTACCCTCGATTCTAAGGGGGACGTGGTAAGAGCCACTAATGAAAACACAAAGTAGGTGCTTTGAAAAGGGAAACACGGTGCTACCAGTCAATGAATCACACCCACTGCTGGGCCTATCACCTGAGAAAATGAGAATCAAAAAGTCACAGGCTGGCAATCATGCACTCCAACAATATTTACCATAGCCAACAATTGGAAGCAATGGAAATGTCCATCAACCGAGGAATGCACAAAGTAGAAGTGGTCCACGTACACAGTGGAAAATTACTCCAATAAAAAATAAAAATTAAATTTAAAAATCCAACAAAAGTAAAGAGACATCAGCTTGTGTGGGTTTGTCCAGGCACACTCCACTCTAATTTATAACCGAGAAACACCACAGGCCGCAAGGGCTTTCCCCTAGTTACAAGGGTGGGGAACATAGAACGGCTGCCACCCTATGGCAGTTACCTGCAAAACCAGCTTTAAAGCCTGTGCTAATGGTCATTTCATAGGAAGGAGTAATGCAGGACTGTAAATGAAACCCGCCCTCAAAATGTCTTGAGGGAGGTAATGGCCAAAACATTTCAAAATGTGACACATACTTTAAGAGAACACTTTCAAGAACTAAGAGGTAATCACAGCTTGAAAAATAAAAAGGACTTGCCTTCAAGCTCAATTTCAATGGATTATGAGGCACGTGCGAATTCAACCACAAAGAGGTATCAGATCACACTTGTCAGAATAACCATCAGCAAGAAAACTACAAACAATAAATGCTGAAGGTGTTGTAGAGAAATGCATACCCTCAACTTCAAGGGGGACGTAACTTGGAAAGGGCCACGAAATAGAACAGAATGGAGGTGCATTAAAAAGGTCAACATTGAGCTACCATATGATCCAGCAGGCCCACTCCTCGACCTATAATCTAAGAAGAGAGAATTGGAAAGACACAGGCAGGCAAATCTGCATGGCACAGTATTACAATAGCCAAGATATGGAAGTAACCAAAAAGTCCACCAACAGATGGGTGGACACAGAAGAACTCCTCCATGTACAGATGGAATATTCGCTAGTGAAAAAAATGAAACAATGCCATTTGCAGCACCATAGATGAGTCTAGACGTAATCACGCCACCTGTAGTCAGTGAGAAAGCAAAAGACACATATCCTATCATATCACTTTTTGGAGTTACTTAAAAATTGATACCAATGAAGATATTTCCACAGAGAAAGGCAATCACAGATTCATTAAAAAACTTATCGTTCACCAAATAGAAAGGGATGAGGATTGGTTACATTACCATATTGGGGTTAACAAAGATATACAAACCATGTGAAATATATAACCACCAAAGACGTACGGAAGACCAGGAGAGAGACTACTCAACATTGTGCCATAACCTACATGGGAAAAGGATGCGAGGAAGAATAGATACACGTATATGTGTGAAAGAACCACATCTTGCACACCTAGAGCAAACAAACCATTGTAATCAAATTTGCTGGGATAAAAAATAAAAAGTCAATTACAAATATGAACAAGAAGTAATGAGACATAAACTAAAGGGCTTTTTCCTGGCATATTCCATTCTAATATACAACCTAGAACACCACTTCCATTAAGGCTCTGTTTCCCTAGTAACCAGATTTGGTAAAGGAGAAATGCTGCAGCCTTGTGGCCGTTTCCTGCAAGAGCAGCTTTAAACTCACAGCTAATGGTCACTTAACATTCACAAGGACTCAGGGCTGTAAAAGACACTTGCTCTAAACATTGGTGCTGAAGTAGGGAATGGACAAAAAAATTCAAAACAGGCAAATGTTTCAAGAAGAGATTATGAAGAGTTAAGTTTTCCTCACACTCTTTTTAAAAACAAGGAAAATGGATAAAAGCTCAACCTCAGGGAGTGTTAGACGCATGCAATCTAATCTACAAAAAGTTTCAACTTACACCAGTCGACTGACCATCAGCAAAAAGTCTACAAACAATAAATGCTGACGGGGTTTCAGAGAACTGTGTACCCTCTACCTGCTGGTGAGACGTAAAGGGGTAACAGCCAATAATGAGAAAAGAAAGGAGCTGTGTTTAAAAGTAAAAATGGAGGCACCATTCAATCCAGCAGGCGCATCATTGGACGCCTCACCTGAGAAGACAAGAATCGAGAAGACACAGGCCGCAAAAGCTGCAGTGCAGCCTTATTCACAATAGCCAAGACAGTGAAGCAATCAAAATGTCCAACAACAGGTGAATGGATAAAGAAGAAGTGGTCCATGTACACAATGGAATATTAGCCATGGAAAACAATGAACCATTGCTCTTTGAGGCACCACAAATGAGTCTGGAGGTAATCACGAAACATGAGGTAAGTCGGAAAGCAAAAGACCTATATTCTATGATATCACTTATAGGCGTTATCTAATAACTGACACAAATGAACATATTTCCACAGAGAAAGACACTCACAGACTTAGAAAACAAACTATGCTCATCTAAAAGGAAAGGTGGGGGGAATGGATAAATTAAGATTAGTGTTACTATATGTATACAAACACATATTATATATATATCACAAAAAGACCGACCATATAGCAAGGGAGGTGTGCGGAACCCTCTGTAACATTTTACATGGGAAGAGGATCTGTACTTGAATAGACATATGTAATGTACAAATGAACCAGATTGTGTACACCTAGGAGAACCAATATTCTAAGCTTTACCCCAATTAAAAAAAATTTAAAACCAAGAAGAAATAATGAGACATAAACTTATGGGGGTTTTTCCATGCACATTCCAATGTAATTTACAACCTAGGAACACGACTCCCAGAGAGGCTCTGCTGCCCTCGTACCCAGATTTGGGAATGGAGAAATGCTGCCTGCTTGAGGCCACCTCCCACAACATCACCTTTAAACCCATTGCTAAAGGTCACTAAATATTCACCAAACTTGCAGTTCGGTAAATGAAACCTGCTCTCTAAAAATATTCTGGGGTGGAAAATTGACCAAAAAATTAAACAGAGGGCAACCTTCCAAGAAGACAATTTCAAGAGTTATATTGTATTCCCAATTGTTTCCTTTTTTTAACAGAAAAGAAAACGGCGGAGAAAAATGATGAGTTCTACGAATTTTCAAAGACATGCAAACCCAAATTACAAAAAACTATCAGCTCACAGCAGCCAGAAGGGCCATTAGCATAAATGCTGCAAACAATAAATGCTGAAGCGATTGTGGAGAAATGCGTACCCTCGATTCTAAGGGGGACGTGGTAAGAGCCACTAATGAAAACACAAAGTAGGTGCTTTGAAAAGGGAAACACGGTGCTACCAGTCAATGAATCACACCCACTGCTGGGCCTATCACCTGAGAAAATGAGAATCAAAAAGTCACAGGCTGGCAATCATGCACTCCAACAATATTTACCATAGCCAACAATTGGAAGCAATGGAAATGTCCATCAACCGAGGAATGCACAAAGTAGAAGTGGTCCACGTACACAGTGGAAAATTACTCCAATAAAAAATAAAAATTAAATTTAAAAATCCAACAAAAGTAAAGAGACATCAGCTTGTGTGGGTTTGTCCAGGCACACTCCACTCTAATTTATAACCGAGAAACACCACAGGCCGCAAGGGCTTTCCCCTAGTTACAAGGGTGGGGAACATAGAACGGCTGCCACCCTATGGCAGTTACCTGCAAAACCAGCTTTAAAGCCTGTGCTAATGGTCATTTCATAGGAAGGAGTAATGCAGGACTGTAAATGAAACCCGCCCTCAAAATGTCTTGAGGGAGGTAATGGCCAAAACATTTCAAAATGTGACACATACTTTAAGAGAACACTTTCAAGAACTAAGAGGTAATCACAGCTTGAAAAATAAAAAGGACTTGCCTTCAAGCTCAATTTCAATGGATTATGAGGCACGTGCGAATTCAACCACAAAGAGGTATCAGATCACACTTGTCAGAATAACCATCAGCAAGAAAACTACAAACAATAAATGCTGAAGGTGTTGTAGAGAAATGCATACCCTCAACTTCAAGGGGGACGTAACTTGGAAAGGGCCACGAAATAGAACAGAATGGAGGTGCATTAAAAAGGTCAACATTGAGCTACCATATGATCCAGCAGGCCCACTCCTCGACCTATAATCTAAGAAGAGAGAATTGGAAAGACACAGGCAGGCAAATCTGCATGGCACAGTATTACAATAGCCAAGATATGGAAGTAACCAAAAAGTCCACCAACAGATGGGTGGACACAGAAGAACTCCTCCATGTACAGATGGAATATTCGCTAGTGAAAAAAATGAAACAATGCCATTTGCAGCACCATAGATGAGTCTAGACGTAATCACGCCACCTGTAGTCAGTGAGAAAGCAAAAGACACATATCCTATCATATCACTTTTTGGAGTTACTTAAAAATTGATACCAATGAAGATATTTCCACAGAGAAAGGCAATCACAGATTCATTAAAAAACTTATCGTTCACCAAATAGAAAGGGATGAGGATTGGTTACATTACCATATTGGGGTTAACAAAGATATACAAACCATGTGAAATATATAACCACCAAAGACGTACGGAAGACCAGGAGAGAGACTACTCAACATTGTGCCATAACCTACATGGGAAAAGGATGCGAGGAAGAATAGATACACGTATATGTGTGAAAGAACCACATCTTGCACACCTAGAGCAAACAAACCATTGTAATCAAATTTGCTGGGATAAAAAATAAAAAGTCAATTACAAATATGAACAAGAAGTAATGAGACATAAACTAAAGGGCTTTTTCCTGGCATATTCCATTCTAATATACAACCTAGAACACCACTTCCATTAAGGCTCTGTTTCCCTAGTAACCAGATTTGGTAAAGGAGAAATGCTGCAGCCTTGTGGCCGTTTCCTGCAAGAGCAGCTTTAAACTCACAGCTAATGGTCACTTAACATTCACAAGGACTCAGGGCTGTAAAAGACACTTGCTCTAAACATTGGTGCTGAAGTAGGGAATGGACAAAAAAATTCAAAACAGGCAAATGTTTCAAGAAGAGATTATGAAGAGTTAAGTTTTCCTCACACTCTTTTTAAAAACAAGGAAAATGGATAAAAGCTCAACCTCAGGGAGTGTTAGACGCATGCAATCTAATCTACAAAAAGTTTCAACTTACACCAGTCGACTGACCATCAGCAAAAAGTCTACAAACAATAAATGCTGACGGGGTTTCAGAGAACTGTGTACCCTCTACCTGCTGGTGAGACGTAAAGGGGTAACAGCCAATAATGAGAAAAGAAAGGAGCTGTGTTTAAAAGTAAAAATGGAGGCACCATTCAATCCAGCAGGCGCATCATTGGACGCCTCACCTGAGAAGACAAGAATCGAGAAGACACAGGCCGCAAAAGCTGCAGTGCAGCCTTATTCACAATAGCCAAGACAGTGAAGCAATCAAAATGTCCAACAACAGGTGAATGGATAAAGAAGAAGTGGTCCATGTACACAATGGAATATTAGCCATGGAAAACAATGAACCATTGCTCTTTGAGGCACCACAAATGAGTCTGGAGGTAATCACGAAACATGAGGTAAGTCGGAAAGCAAAAGACCTATATTCTATGATATCACTTATAGGCGTTATCTAATAACTGACACAAATGAACATATTTCCACAGAGAAAGACACTCACAGACTTAGAAAACAAACTATGCTCATCTAAAAGGAAAGGTGGGGGGAATGGATAAATTAAGATTAGTGTTACTATATGTATACAAACACATATTATATATATATCACAAAAAGACCGACCATATAGCAAGGGAGGTGTGCGGAACCCTCTGTAACATTTTACATGGGAAGAGGATCTGTACTTGAATAGACATATATAATGTACAAATGAAGCAGATTGTGTACACCTAGGAGAACCAATATTCTAAGCTTTACCCCAATTAAAAAAATTTTTAACACCAAGAAGAAATAATGAGACATAAACTTATGGGGGTTTTCCCATGCACATTCCAATGTAATTTACAACCTAGGAACACAACTTCCAGAAAGGCTCTGCTGCCCTAGTACCCAGATTTGGGAATGGAGAAATGCTGCCTGCTTGAGGCCACTTCCCACAACATCACCTTTAAACCCATTGCTAAAGGTCACTAAATATTCACCAAACTTGCAGTTCGGGAAATGACACCTGCTCTCTAAAAATTTCTGGGGTGGAAAATTGACCAAAAAATTAAACAGAGGGCAACCTTCCAAGAAGACAATTTCAAGACTTATATTGTATTCCCAATTGTTTCCTTTTTTTTTAACAGAAAAGAAAACGGCGGAGAAAAATGATGAGTTTTACGAATTTTCAGAGACATGCAAACCCAAATTACAGAAACCTATCAGCTCACAGCAGCCAGAAGGGCCATTAGCATAAATGCTGCAAACAATAAATGCTGAAGCGATTGTGGAGAAATGCGTACCCTCGATTCTAAGGGGGACGTGGTAAGAGCCACTAATGAAAACACAAAGTAGGTGCTTTGAAAAGGGAAACACGGTGCTACCAGTCAATGAATCACACCCACTGCTGGGCCTATCACCTGAGAAAATGAGAATCAAAAAGTCACAGGCTGGCAATCATGCACTCCAACAATATTTACCATAGCCAACAATTGGAAGCAATGGAAATGTCCATCAACCGAGGAATGCACAAAGTAGAAGTGGTCCACGTACACAGTGGAAAATTACTCCAATAAAAAATAAAAATTAAATTTAAAAATCCAACAAAAGTAAAGAGACATCAGCTTGTGTGGGTTTGTCCAGGCACACTCCACTCTAATTTATAACCGAGAAACACCACAGGCCGCAAGGGCTTTCCCCTAGTTACAAGGGTGGGGAACATAGAACGGCTGCCACCCTATGGCAGTTACCTGCAAAACCAGCTTTAAAGGCTGTGCTAATGGTCATTTCATAGGAAGGAGTAATGCAGGACTGTAAATGAAACCCGCCCTCAAAATGTCTTGAGGGAGGTAATGGCCAAAACATTTCAAAATGTGACACATACTTTAAGAGAACACTTTCAAGAACTAAGAGGTAATCACAGCTTGAAAAATAAAAAGGACTTGCCTTCAAGCTCAATTTCAATGGATTATGAGGCACGTGCGAATTCAACCACAAAGAGGTATCAGATCACACTTGTCAGAATAACCATCAGCAAGAAAACTACAAACAATAAATGCTGAAGGTGTTGTAGAGAAATGCATACCCTCAACTTCAAGGGGGACGTAACTTGGAAAGGGCCACGAAATAGAACAGAATGGAGGTGCATTAAAAAGGTCAACATTGAGCTACCATATGATCCAGCAGGCCCACTCCTCGACCTATAATCTAAGAAGAGAGAATTGGAAAGACACAGGCAGGCAAATCTGCATGGCACAGTATTACAATAGCCAAGATATGGAAGTAACCAAAAAGTCCACCAACAGATGGGTGGACACAGAAGAACTCCTCCATGTACAGATGGAATATTCGCTAGTGAAAAAAATGAAACAATGCCATTTGCAGCACCATAGATGAGTCTAGACGTAATCACGCCACCTGTAGTCAGTGAGAAAGCAAAAGACACATATCCTATCATATCACTTTTTGCAGTTACTTAAAAATTGATACCAATGAAGATATTTCCACAGAGAAAGGCAATCACAGATTCATTAAAAAACTTATCGTTCACCAAATAGAAAGGGATGAGGATTGGTTACATTACCATATTGGGGTTAACAAAGATATACAAACCATGTGAAATATATAACCACCAAAGACGTACGGAAGACCAGGAGAGAGACTACTCAACATTGTGCCATAACCTACATGGGAAAAGGATGCGAGGAAGAATAGATACACGTATATGTGTGAAAGAACCACATCTTGCACACCTAGAGCAAACAAACCATTGTAATCAAATTTGCTGGGATAAAAAATAAAAAGTCAATTACAAATATGAACAAGAAGTAATGAGACATAAACTAAAGGGCTTTTTCCTGGCATATTCCATTCTAATATACAACCTAGAACACCACTTCCATTAAGGCTCTGTTTCCCTAGTAACCAGATTTGGTAAAGGAGAAATGCTGCAGCCTTGTGGCCGTTTCCTGCAAGAGCAGCTTTAAACTCACAGCTAATGGTCACTTAACATTCACAAGGACTCAGGGCTGTAAAAGACACTTGCTCTAAACATTGGTGCTGAAGTAGGGAATGGACAAAAAAATTCAAAACAGGCAAATGTTTCAAGAAGAGATTATGAAGAGTTAAGTTTTCCTCACACTCTTTTTAAAAACAAGGAAAATGGATAAAAGCTCAACCTCAGGGAGTGTTAGACGCATGCAATCTAATCTACAAAAAGTTTCAACTTACACCAGTCGACTGACCATCAGCAAAAAGTCTACAAACAATAAATGCTGACGGGGTTTCAGAGAACTGTGTACCCTCTACCTGCTGGTGAGACGTAAAGGGGTAACAGCCAATAATGAGAAAAGAAAGGAGCTGTGTTTAAAAGTAAAAATGGAGGCACCATTCAATCCAGCAGGCGCATCATTGGACGCCTCACCTGAGAAGACAAGAATCGAGAAGACACAGGCCGCAAAAGCTGCAGTGCAGCCTTATTCACAATAGCCAAGACAGTGAAGCAATCAAAATGTCCAACAACAGGTGAATGGATAAAGAAGAAGTGGTCCATGTACACAATGGAATATTAGCCATGGAAAACAATGAACCATTGCTCTTTGAGGCACCACAAATGAGTCTGGAGGTAATCACGAAACATGAGGTAAGTCGGAAAGCAAAAGACCTATATTCTATGATATCACTTATAGGCGTTATCTAATAACTGACACAAATGAACATATTTCCACAGAGAAAGACACTCACAGACTTAGAAAACAAACTATGCTCATCTAAAAGGAAAGGTGGGGGGAATGGATAAATTAAGATTAGTGTTACTATATGTATACAAACACATATTATATATATATCACAAAAAGACCGACCATATAGCAAGGGAGGTGTGCGGAACCCTCTGTAACATTTTACATGGGAAGAGGATCTGTACTTGAATAGACATATGTAATGTACAAATGAACCAGATTGTGTACACCTAGGAGAACCAATATTCTAAGCTTTACCCCAATTAAAAAAAATTTAAAACCAAGAAGAAATAATGAGACATAAACTTATGGGGGTTTTTCCATGCACATTCCAATGTAATTTACAACCTAGGAACACGACTCCCAGAGAGGCTCTGCTGCCCTCGTACCCAGATTTGGGAATGGAGAAATGCTGCCTGCTTGAGGCCACCTCCCACAACATCACCTTTAAACCCATTGCTAAAGGTCACTAAATATTCACCAAACTTGCAGTTCGGTAAATGAAACCTGCTCTCTAAAAATATTCTGGGGTGGAAAATTGACCAAAAAATTAAACAGAGGGCAACCTTCCAAGAAGACAATTTCAAGAGTTATATTGTATTCCCAATTGTTTCCTTTTTTTAACAGAAAAGAAAACGGCGGAGAAAAATGATG
This sequence comes from Balaenoptera ricei, assembly GCF_028023285.1. NCBI lineage: Eukaryota > Metazoa > Chordata > Mammalia > Artiodactyla > Balaenopteridae > Balaenoptera > Balaenoptera ricei. The sequence goes on from NC_082654.1 coordinate 72,568,219, forward strand.
AGTTCTACGAATTTTCAAAGACATGCAAACCCAAATTACAAAAAACTATCAGCTCACAGCAGCCAGAAGGGCCATTAGCATAAATGCTGCAAACAATAAATGCTGAAGCGATTGTGGAAAAATGCGTACCCTCGATTCTAAGGGGGACGTGGTAAGAGCCACTAATGAAAACACAAAGTAGCTGCTGTGAAAAGGGAAACACGGTGCTACCAGTCAATGAATCACACCCACTGCTGGGCCTATCATCTGAGAAAATGAAAATCAAAAAGTCACAGGCTGGCAATCATGCACTCCAACAATATTTACCATAGCCAACACTTGGAAGCAATGAAAATGTCCATCAACTGAGGAATGCACAAAGTAGAAGTGGTCCACGTACACAGTGGAAAATTACTCCAATAAAAAATAAAAATTAAATTTAAAAATCCAACAAAAGTAAAGAGACATCAGCTTGTGTGGGTTTGTCCAGGCACACTCCACTCTAATTTATAACCGAGAAACACCACAGGCCGCAAGGGCTTTCTCCTAGTTACAAGGGTGGGGAACATAGAAAGGCTGCCACCCTATGGCAGTTACCTGAAAAACCAGCTTTAAAGCCTGTGCTAATGGTCATTTCATAGGAAGAAGTAATGCAGGACTGTCAATGAAACCTGCCCTCAAAATGTCTTGAGGGAGGTAATGGCCAAAACATTTCAAAATGTGACACATACTTTAAGAGAACACTTTGAAGAACTAAGGGGTAATCACAGCTTGAAAAATAAAAAGGACTTGCCTTCAAGCTCAATTTCAATGGATTATGAGGCACGTGCGAATTCAACCACAAAGAGGTATCAGATCACAATTGTCAGAATAACCATCAGCAAGAAAACTACAAACAATAAATGCTGAAGGTGTTGTAGAGAAATGCATACCCTCAACTTCAAGGGGGACGTAACTTGGAAAGGGCCACGAAATAGAACAGAATGGAGGTGCATTAAAAAGGTCAACATTGAGCTACCATATGATCCAGCAGGCCCACTCCTCGACCTATAATCTAAGAAGAGAGAATTGGAAAGACACAGGCAGGCAAATCTGCATGGCACAGTATTACAATAGCCAAGATATGGAAGTAACCAAAAAGTCCACCAACAGATGGGTGGACACAGAAGAACTCCTCCATGTACAGATGGAATATTCGCTAGTGAAAAAAATGAAACAATGCCATTTGCAGCACCATAGATGAGTCTAGAACAAATCACACCACCTGTAGTCAGTGAGAAAGCAAAAGACATATATCCTATCATATCACTTTTTGGAGTTACTTAAAAATTGATACCAATGAAGATATTTCCACAGGGAAAGGCAATCACAGATTCATTAAAAAACTTATGGTTCACCAAATAGAAAGGGATGAGGATTGGATACATTACCATATTAGGGTTAACAGAGATATACAAACCATGTGAAATATATAATCACCAAAGACATAAGGAAGACCAGGAGAAGACTACTCAACATTGTGCCATAACCTACATGGGAAAAGAATGCGAGGAAGAATAGATACACGTATATGTGTGAAAGAACCACATTTGCACACCGAACAAACAAACCATTGTAATCAAATTGGCTTGGATAAAAAATAAAAAGTAAATTATAAATATGAACAGGAAGTAATGAGACATAAACATACAGGGCTTTTTCCTGGCACATTCCATTCTAATTTACAACCTAGAACACCACTTCCATTAAGGCTCTGTTTCCCCAGTTACCGAATTTGGTAAAGGGGAAATGATGCCACCTTGTGGCCGTTTCCTTCAAGAGCAGCTTTAAACTCACAGCTAATGGTCACTTAACATTCACAAGGACTCAGGGCTGTAAAGGACACCTGCCCTAAAAAATTGTGCTGAAGTAGGGAATGGACAAAAGAATTCAAAACAGGCAAATGTTTCAAGAAGAGCGTATGAAGAATTACGTTTTACTCACGGTCTTTTGAAAAAAACAGGAAAGTGGATAAAAGCCCAAACTCAGGGAGTGTTAGACCCATGCAATCTAATCTACAAAAAGTTTCAACTTACACCAGTCGACTGAACATCAGCAAAAAGTCTACAAACAATAAATGCTGAAGGAGTTTCAGAGAACTGTGTACCCTCTACCTGCTGGTGAGACGTAAAGGGGTAACAGCCAATAATGAGAACAGAAAGGAGCTGTGTTTAAAAGTAAAAATGGAGGTAACATTCAATCCAGCCGGTGCACCATTGGACGTCTCACTTGAGAAGAAAAGAATCGAGAAGACACAGGCCACAAAAGCTGCAGTGCAGCCTTATTTACAGTATCCAAGACAGTGAATCAATCAAAATGTCCAACAACAGGTGATTGGATAAAGAAGAAGTGGTTCATGTACACAGTGGAATATTAGCCATTGAAGTCAATGAAGCATTGCTCTCTGAGGCACCACAAATGAGTCTGGAAATAATCATGAAACATGAGGTAAGTAGGAAAGCAAAAGACCTATATTCTATGATATCACTTATAGGCGTTATCTAATAACTGACACAAATGAACATATTTCCACAGAGAAAGACAGTCACAGACTTAGAAAACAAACTATGCTCATCTAAAAGGAAAGGTGGGGGGAATGGATAAATTAAGAGTAGTGTTACTATATGTATACAAACACATATTTTATACATATCTCAAAAAGACCGACCATATAGCAAGGGAGGTCTGCGGAACCCTCTGTAACATTTTACATGGGAAGAGGATCTGTACTTGAATAGACATATATAATGTACAAATGAACATGATTGTGTACACCTAGGACAAACAATATTCTAAGATTTACCCCAATTAAAAAAATTTTTTAAACCAAGAAGAAATAATGAGACATAATCTTATGGGGGTTTCTCCATGCACATTCCAATGTAATTTACAACATAGGAACACGACTTCCAGAAAGGCTCTGCTGCCCTAGTACCCAGATTTGGGAATGGAGAAATGCTGCCTGCTTGAGGCCACTTCCCACAACATCACCTTTAAACCCATTGCTAAAGGTCACTAAATATTCACCAAACTTGCAGTTCGGGAAATGACACCTGCTCTCTAAAAAAAGTCTGAGGTGCAAAATCGACCAAAAAATTCAAAAGAGGGCAACCTACCAAGAAGACAATAGCAAGAGTTATATTGTACTCCCAATTGTTTCCTTTTTTTAACAGAAAAGAAAACGGCGGAGAAAAATGATGAGTTCTACGAATTTTCAAAGACATGCAAACCCAAATTACAAAACCCTATCAGCTCACAGCAGCCAGTAGGGCCATTAGCATAAATGCTGCAAACAATAAATGCTGAAGCGATTGTGGAGAAATGCGTACCCTCGATTCTAAGGGGGACGTGGTAAGAGCCACTAATGAAAACACAAAGTAGGTGCTTTGAAAAGGGAAACACAGTGCTACCAGTCAATGAATCACACCCACTGCTGGGCCTATCACCTGAGAAAATGAGAATCAAAAAGTCACAGGTTGGCAATCATGCACTCCAACAATATTTACCATAGCCAACAATTGGAAGCAATGAAAATGTCCATCAACCGAGGAATGCACAAAGTAGAAGTGGTCCACATACACAGTGGAAAATTACTCTAATAAAAAATAAAAATTAAATTTAAAAATCCAACAAAAGTAAAGAGACATCAGCTTGTGTGGGTTTGTCCAGGCACACTCCACTCTAATTTATAACCGAGAAACACCACAGGCCGCAAGGGCTTTCCCCTAGTTACAAGGGTGGGGAACATAGAAAGGCTGCCACCCTATGGCAGTTACCTGCAAAAGCAGCTTTAAAGCCTGTGCTAATGGTCATTTCATAGGAAGAAGTAATGCAGGACTGTAAATGAAACCTGCCCTCAAAATGTCTTGAGGGAGGTAATGGCCAAAACATTTCAAAATGTGACACATACTTTAAGAGAACACTTTGAAGAACTAAGGGTTAATCACAGCTTGAAAAATAAATAGGACTTGCCTTCAAGCTCAATTTCAAAGGATTATGAGGCACGTGCGAATTCAACCACAAAGAGGTATCAGATCACACTTGTCAGAATAACCATCAGCAAGAAAACTACAAACAATAAATGCTGAAGGTGTTGTAGAGAAATGCATACCCTCAACTTCAAGGGGGACGTAACTTGGAAAGGGCCACGAAATAGAACAGAATGGAGGTGCATTAAAAAGGTCAACATTGAGCTACCATATGATCCAGCAGACCCACTCCTCGACCTATAATCTAAGAAGAGAGAATTGGAAAGACACAGGCAGGCAAATCTGCATGGCACAGTATTACAATAGCCAAGATATGGAAGTAACCAAAAAGTCCACCAACAGATGGGTGGACACAGAAGAACTCCTCCATGTACAGATGGAATATTCGCTAGTGAAAAAAATGAAACAATGCCATTTGCAGCACCATAGATGAGTCTAGACGTAATCACGCCATCTGTAGTCATTGAGAAAGCAAAAGACACATATCCTATCATATCACTTTTTGCAGTTACTTAAAAATTGATACCAATGAAGATATTTCCACAGGGAAAGGCAATCACAGATTCATTAAAAAAAACTTATGGTTCACCAAATAGAAAGGGATGAGGATTGGTTACATTACCATATTGGGGTTAACAAAGATATACATACCATGTGAAATATATAACCACCAAAGACGTACGGAAGACCAGGAGAGAGACTACTCAACATTGTGCCATAACCTACATGGGAAAAGGATGCGAGGAAGAATAGATACACGTATATGTGTGAAAGAACCACATCTTGCACACCTAGAGCAAACAAACCATTGTAATCAAATTTGCTGGGATAAAAAATAAAAAGTCAATTACAAATATGAACAAGAAGTAATGAGACATAAACTAAAGGGCTTTTTCCTGGCATATTCCATTCTAATATACAACCTAGAACACCACTTCCATTAAGGCTCTGTTTCCCTAGTAAACAAATTTGGTAAAGGAGAAATGCTGCAGCCTTGTGGCCGTTTCCTGCAAGAGCAGCTTTAAACTCACAGCTAATGGTCACTTAACATTCACAAGGACTCAGGGCTGTAAAGGACACTTGGTCTAAAAATTGGTGCTGAAGTAGGGAATGGACAAAACAATTCAAAACTGGCAAATGTTTCAAGAAGAGATTATGAAGAGTTAAGTTTTACTCACACACTTTTTAAAAAAAAAAGTAAAATGAATAAAAGCTCAACCTCAGGGAGTGTTAGACGCATGCAATCTAATCTACAAAAAGTTTCAACTTACACCAGTCGACTGACCATCAGCAAAAAGTCTACAAACAATAAATGCTGAAGGGGTTTCAGAGAACTGTGTACCCTCTACCTGCTGGTGAGATGTAAAGGGGTAACAGCCAATAATGAGAAAAGAAAGAAGCTGTGTTTAAAAGTAAAAATGGAGGTACCATTCAATCCAGCAGGCGCATCATTGGACTTCTCACCTGAGAAGACAAGAATCGAGAAGACACAGGCCGCAAAAGCTGCAGTGCAGCCTTATTCACAATAGCCAAGACAGTGACGCAATCAAAATGTCCAACAACAGGTGAATGGATAAAGAAGTGGTCCATGTACACAATGGAATATTAGCCATGGAAGACAATGAAGCATTGCTCTCTGAGGCACCACAAATGAGTCTGGAAATAATCACGAAACATGAGGTAAGTCGGAAAGCAAAAGACCTATATTCTATGATATCACTTATAGGCGTTATCTAATAACTGACACAAATGAACATATTTCCACAGAGAAAGACACTCACAGACTTAGAAAACAAACTATGCTCATCTAAAAGGAAAGGTGGGGGGAATGGATAAATTAAGATTAGTGTTACTATATGTATACAAACACATATTTTATACATATCTCAAAAAGACCGACCATATAGCAAGGGAGGTCTGCGGAACTCTCTGTAACATTTTACATGGGAAGAGGATCTGTACTTGAATAGACATATATAAGGTACAAATGAACCAGATTGTGTACACCTAGGACAGACAATATTCTAAGCTTTACCCCAATTAAAAAAAAAAATTAAAACCAAGAAGAAATAATGAGACATAAACTAATGGGGGTTTCTGCATGCATATTCCAGTGTAATTTACAACCTAGGAACACGACTTCCAGAAAGACTCTGCTGCCCTAGTACCCAGATTTGTGTATGGAGAAATGCTGCCTGCTTGAGGCCACCTCCCACAACATCAGCTTTAAACCCATTGCTAAAGGTCACTAAATATTCACCAAACTTGCAGTTCGGGAAATGACACCTGCTCTCTAAAAAAGTCTGAGGTGGAAAATCGACCAAAAAATTCAAAAGAGGGCAACCTACCAAGAAGACAATAGCAAGAGTTATATTGTACTCCCAATTGTTTCCTTTTTTTTAGCAGAAAACGGCGGAGAAAAATGATGAGTTCTACGAATTTTCAAAGACATGCAAACCCAAATTACAAAACCCTATCAGCTCACAGCAGCCAGTAGGGCCATTAGCATAAATGCTGCAAACAATAAATGCTGAAGCGATTGTGGAGAAATGCGTACCCTCGATTCTAAGGGGGATGTGGTAAGAGCCACTAATGAAAACACAAAGTAGGTGCTTTGAAAAGGGAAACACAGTGCTACCAGTCAATGAATCACACCCACTGCTGGGCCTATCACCTGAGAAAATGAGAATCAAAAAGTCACAGGTTGGCAATCATGCACTCCAACAATATTTACCATAGCCAACAATTGGAAGCAATGAAAATGTCCATCAACCGAGGAATGCACAAAGTAGAAGTGGTCCACATACACAGTGGAAAATTACTCTAATAAAAAATAAAAATTAAATTTAAAAATCCAACAAAAGTAAAGAGACATCAGCTTGTGTGGGTTTGTCCAGGCACACTCCACTCTAATTTATAACCGAGAAACACCACAGGCCGCAAGGGCTTTCCCCTAGTTACAAGGGTGGGGAACATAGAAAGGCTGCCACCCTATGGCAGTTACCTGCAAAAGCAGCTTTAAAGCCTGTGCTAATGGTCATTTCATAGGAAGAAGTAATGCAGGACTGTAAATGAAACCTGCCCTCAAAATGTCTTGAGGGAGGTAATGGCCAAAACATTTCAAAATGTGACACATACTTTAAGAGAACACTTTGAAGAACTAAGGGTTAATCACAGCTTGAAAAATAAATAGGACTTGCCTTCAAGCTCAATTTCAAAGGATTATGAGGCACGTGCGAATTCAACCACAAAGAGGTATCAGATCACAATTGTCAGAATAACCATCAGCAAGAAAACAACAAACAATAAATGCTGAAGGTGTTGTAGAGAAATGCATACCCTCAACCTCAAGGGGGACGTAACTTGGAAAGGGCCACGAAATAGAACAGAATGGAGGTGCATTAAAAAGGTCAACATTGAGCTACCATATGATCCAGCAGGCCCACTCCTCGACCTATAATCTAAGAAGAGAGAATTGGAAAGACACAGGCAGGCAAATCTGCATGGCACAGTATTACAATAGCCAAGATATGGAAGTAACCAAAAAGTCCACCAACAGATGGGTGGACACAGAAGAACTCCTCCATGTACAGATGGAATATTCGCTAGTGAAAAAAATGAAACAATGCCATTTGCAGCACCATAGATGAGTCTAGACGTAATCACGCCATCTGTAGTCATTGAGAAAGCAAAAGACACATATCCTATCATATCACTTTTTGCAGTTACTTAAAAATTGATACCAATGAAGATATTTCCACAGGGAAAGGCAATCACAGATTCATTAAAAAAAACTTATGGTTCACCAAATAGAAAGGGATGAGGATTGGTTACATTACTATATTGGGGTTAACAAAGATATACATACCATGTGAAATATATAACCACCAAAGACGTACGGAAGACCAGGAGAGAGACTACTCAACATTGTGCCATAACCTACATGGGAAAAGGATGCGAGGAAGAATAGATACACGTATATGTGTGAAAGAACCACATCTTGCACACCTAGAGCAAACAAACCATTGTAATCAAATTTGCTGGGATAAAAAATAAAAAGTCAATTACAAATATGAACAAGAAGTAATGAGACATAAACTAAAGGGCTTTTTCCTGGCATATTCCATTCTAATATACAACCTAGAACACCACTTCCATTAAGGCTCTGTTTCCCTAGTAAACAAATTTGGTAAAGGAGAAATGCTGCAGCCTTGTGGCCGTTTCCTGCAAGAGCAGCTTTAAACTCACAGCTAATGGTCACTTAACATTCACAAGGACTCAGGGCTGTAAAGGACACTTGGTCTAAAAATTGGTGCTGAAGTAGGGAATGGACAAAACAATTCAAAACTGGCAAATGTTTCAAGAAGAGATTATGAAGAGTTAAGTTTTACTCACACACTTTTTAAAAAAAAAAGTAAAATGAATAAAAGCTCAACCTCAGGGAGTGTTAGACGCATGCAATCTAATCTACAAAAAGTTTCAACTTACACCAGTCGACTGACCATCAGCAAAAAGTCTACAAACAATAAATGCTGAAGGGGTTTCAGAGAACTGTGTACCCTCTACCTGCTGGTGAGACGTAAAGGGGTAACAGCCAATAATGAGAAAAGAAAGGAGCTGTGTTTAAAAGTAAAAATGGAGGCACCATTCAATCCAGCAGGCGCATCATTGGACGCCTCACCTGAGAAGACAAGAATCGAGAAGACACAGGCCGCAAAAGCTGCAGTGCAGCCTTATTCACAATAGCCAAGACAGTGAAGCAATCAAAATGTCCAACAACAGGTGAATGGATAAAGAAGAAGTGGTCCATGTACACAATGGAATATTAGCCATGGAAAACAATGAACCATTGCTCTTTGAGGCACCACAAATGAGTCTGGAGGTAATCACGAAACATGAGGTAAGTCGGAAAGCAAAAGACCTATATTCTATGATATCACTTATAGGCGTTATCTAATAACTGACACAAATGAACATATTTCCACAGAGAAAGACACTCACAGACTTAGAAAACAAACTATGCTCATCTAAAAGGAAAGGTGGGGGGAATGGATAAATTAAGATTAGTGTTACTATATGTATACAAACACATATTATATATATATCACAAAAAGACCGACCATATAGCAAGGGAGGTGTGCGGAACCCTCTGTAACATTTTACATGGGAAGAGGATCTGTACTTGAATAGACATATATAATGTACAAATGAAGCAGATTGTGTACACCTAGGAGAACCAATATTCTAAGCTTTACCCCAATTAAAAAAATTTTTAACACCAAGAAGAAATAATGAGACATAAACTTATGGGGGTTTTCCCATGCACATTCCAATGTAATTTACAACCTAGGAACACAACTTCCAGAAAGGCTCTGCTGCCCTAGTACCCAGATTTGGGAATGGAGAAATGCTGCCTGCTTGAGGCCACTTCCCACAACATCACCTTTAAACCCATTGCTAAAGGTCACTAAATATTCACCAAACTTGCAGTTCGGGAAATGACACCTGCTCTCTAAAAATTTCTGGGGTGGAAAATTGACCAAAAAATTAAACAGAGGGCAACCTTCCAAGAAGACAATTTCAAGACTTATATTGTATTCCCAATTGTTTCCTTTTTTTTAACAGAAAAGAAAACGGCGGAGAAAAATGATGAGTTTTACGAATTTTCAGAGACATGCAAACCCAAATTACAGAAACCTATCAGCTCACAGCAGCCAGAAGGGCCATTAGCATAAATGCTGCAAACAATAAATGCTGAAGCGATTGTGGAGAAATGCGTACCCTCGATTCTAAGGGGGACGTGGTAAGAGCCACTAATGAAAACACAAAGTAGGTGCTTTGAAAAGGGAAACACGGTGCTACCAGTCAATGAATCACACCCACTGCTGGGCCTATCACCTGAGAAAATGAGAATCAAAAAGTCACAGGCTGGCAATCATGCACTCCAACAATATTTACCATAGCCAACAATTGGAAGCAATGGAAATGTCCATCAACCGAGGAATGCACAAAGTAGAAGTGGTCCACGTACACAGTGGAAAATTACTCCAATAAAAAATAAAAATTAAATTTAAAAATCCAACAAAAGTAAAGAGACATCAGCTTGTGTGGGTTTGTCCAGGCACACTCCACTCTAATTTATAACCGAGAAACACCACAGGCCGCAAGGGCTTTCCCCTAGTTACAAGGGTGGGGAACATAGAACGGCTGCCACCCTATGGCAGTTACCTGCAAAACCAGCTTTAAAGGCTGTGCTAATGGTCATTTCATAGGAAGGAGTAATGCAGGACTGTAAATGAAACCCGCCCTCAAAATGTCTTGAGGGAGGTAATGGCCAAAACATTTCAAAATGTGACACATACTTTAAGAGAACACTTTCAAGAACTAAGAGGTAATCACAGCTTGAAAAATAAAAAGGACTTGCCTTCAAGCTCAATTTCAATGGATTATGAGGCACGTGCGAATTCAACCACAAAGAGGTATCAGATCACACTTGTCAGAATAACCATCAGCAAGAAAACTACAAACAATAAATGCTGAAGGTTTTGTAGAGAAATGCATACCCTCAACTTCAAGGGGGACGTAACTTGGAAAGGGCCACGAAATAGAACAGAATGGAGGTGCATTAAAAAGGTCAACATTGAGCTACCATATGATCCAGCAGGCCCACTCCTCGACCTATAATCTAAGAAGAGAGAATTGGAAAGACACAGGCAGGCAAATCTGCATGGCACAGTATTACAATAGCCAAGATATGGAAGTAACCAAAAAGTCCACCAACAGATGGGTGGACACAGAAGAACTCCTCCATGTACAGATGGAATATTCGCTAGTGAAAAAAATGAAACAATGCCATTTGCAGCACCATAGATGAGTCTAGACGTAATCACGCCACCTGTAGTCAGTGAGAAAGCAAAAGACACATATCCTATCATATCACTTTTTGCAGTTACTTAAAAATTGATACCAATGAAGATATTTCCACAGAGAAAGGCAATCACAGATTCATTAAAAAACTTATCGTTCACCAAATAGAAAGGGATGAGGATTGGTTACATTACCATATTGGGGTTAACAAAGATATACAAACCATGTGAAATATATAACCACCAAAGACGTACGGAAGACCAGGAGAGAGACTACTCAACATTGTGCCATAACCTACATGGGAAAAGGATGCGAGGAAGAATAGATACACGTATATGTGTGAAAGAACCACATCTTGCACACCTAGAGCAAACAAACCATTGTAATCAAATTTGCTGGGATAAAAAATAAAAAGTCAATTACAAATATGAACAAGAAGTAATGAGACATAAACTAAAGGGCTTTTTCCTGGCATATTCCATTCTAATATACAACCTAGAACACCACTTCCATTAAGGCTCTGTTTCCCTAGTAACCAGATTTGGTAAAGGAGAAATGCTGCAGCCTTGTGGCCGTTTCCTGCAAGAGCAGCTTTAAACTCACAGCTAATGGTCACTTAACATTCACAAGGACTCAGGGCTGTAAAAGACACTTGCTCTAAACATTGGTGCTGAAGTAGGGAATGGACAAAAAAATTCAAAACAGGCAAATGTTTCAAGAAGAGATTATGAAGAGTTAAGTTTTCCTCACACTCTTTTTAAAAACAAGGAAAATGGATAAAAGCTCAACCTCAGGGAGTGTTAGACGCATGCAATCTAATCTACAAAAAGTTTCAACTTACACCAGTCGACTGACCATCAGCAAAAAGTCTACAAACAATAAATGCTGACGGGGTTTCAGAGAACTGTGTACCCTCTACCTGCTGGTGAGACGTAAAGGGGTAACAGCCAATAATGAGAAAAGAAAGGAGCTGTGTTTAAAAGTAAAAATGGAGGCACCATTCAATCCAGCAGGCGCATCATTGGACGCCTCACCTGAGAAGACAAGAATCGAGAAGACACAGGCCGCAAAAGCTGCAGTGCAGCCTTATTCACAATAGCCAAGACAGTGAAGCAATCAAAATGTCCAACAACAGGTGAATGGATAAAGAAGAAGTGGTCCATGTACACAATGGAATATTAGCCATGGAAAACAATGAACCATTGCTCTTTGAGGCACCACAAATGAGTCTGGAGGTAATCACGAAACATGAGGTAAGTCGGAAAGCAAAAGACCTATATTCTATGATATCACTTATAGGCGTTATCTAATAACTGACACAAATGAACATATTTCCACAGAGAAAGACACTCACAGACTTAGAAAACAAACTATGCTCATCTAAAAGGAAAGGTGGGGGGAATGGATAAATTAAGATTAGTGTTACTATATGTATACAAACACATATTATATATATATCACAAAAAGACCGACCATATAGCAAGGGAGGTGTGCGGAACCCTCTGTAACATTTTACATGGGAAGAGGATCTGTACTTGAATAGACATATGTAATGTACAAATGAACCAGATTGTGTACACCTAGGAGAACCAATATTCTAAGCTTTACCCCAATTAAAAAAAATTTAAAACCAAGAAGAAATAATGAGACATAAACTTATGGGGGTTTTTCCATGCACATTCCAATGTAATTTACAACCTAGGAACACGACTCCCAGAGAGGCTCTGCTGCCCTCGTACCCAGATTTGGGAATGGAGAAATGCTGCCTGCTTGAGGCCACCTCCCACAACATCACCTTTAAACCCATTGCTAAAGGTCACTAAATATTCACCAAACTTGCAGTTCGGTAAATGAAACCTGCTCTCTAAAAATATTCTGGGGTGGAAAATTGACCAAAAAATTAAACAGAGGGCAACCTTCCAAGAAGACAATTTCAAGAGTTATATTGTATTCCCAATTGTTTCCTTTTTTTAACAGAAAAGAAAACGGCGGAGAAAAATGATGAGTTCTACGAATTTTCAAAGATATGCAAACCCAAATTACAAAAAACTATCAGCTCACAGCAGCCAGAAGGGCCATTAGCATAAATGCTGCAAACAATAAATGCTGAAGCGATTGTGGAAAAATGCGTACCCTCGATTCTAAGGGGGACGTGGTAAGAGCCACTAATGAAAACACAAAGTAGCTGCTGTGAAAAGGGAAACACGGTGCTACCAGTCAATGAATCACACCCACTGCTGGGCCTATCATCTGAGAAAATGAAAATCAAAAAGTCACAGGCTGGCAATCATGCACTCCAACAATATTTACCATAGCCAACACTTGGAAGCAATGAAAATGTCCATCAACTGAGGAATGCACAAAGTAGAAGTGGTCCACGTACACAGTGGAAAATTACTCCAATAAAAAATAAAAATTAAATTTAAAAATCCAACAAAAGTAAAGAGACATCAGCTTGTGTGGGTTTGTCCAGGCACACTCCACTCTAATTTATAACCGAGAAACACCACAGGCCGCAAGGGCTTTCTCCTAGTTACAAGGGTGGGGAACATAGAAAGGCTGCCACCCTATGGCAGTTACCTGAAAAACCAGCTTTAAAGCCTGTGCTAATGGTCATTTCATAGGAAGAAGTAATGCAGGACTGTCAATGAAACCTGCCCTCAAAATGTCTTGAGGGAGGTAATGGCCAAAACATTTCAAAATGTGACACATACTTTAAGAGAACACTTTGAAGAACTAAGGGGTAATCACAGCTTGAAAAATAAAAAGGACTTGCCTTCAAGCTCAATTTCAATGGATTATGAGGCACGTGCGAATTCAACCACAAAGAGGTATCAGATCACAATTGTCAGAATAACCATCAGCAAGAAAACTACAAACAATAAATGCTGAAGGTGTTGTAGAGAAATGCATACCCTCAACTTCAAGGGGGACGTAACTTGGAAAGGGCCACGAAATAGAACAGAATGGAGGTGCATTAAAAAGGTCAACATTGAGCTACCATATGATCCAGCAGGCCCACTCCTCGACCTATAATCTAAGAAGAGAGAATTGGAAAGACACAGGCAGGCAAATCTGCATGGCACAGTATTACAATAGCCAAGATATGGAAGTAACCAAAAAGTCCACCAACAGATGGGTGGACACAGAAGAACTCCTCCATGTACAGATGGAATATTCGCTAGTGAAAAAAATGAAACAATGCCATTTGCAGCACCATAGATGAGTCTAGAACAAATCACACCACCTGTAGTCAGTGAGAAAGCAAAAGACATATATCCTATCATATCACTTTTTGGAGTTACTTAAAAATTGATACCAAAGAAGATATTTCCACAGGGAAAGGCAATCACAGATTCATTAAAAAACTTATGGTTCACCAAATAGAAAGGGATGAGGATTGGATACATTACCATATTAGGGTTAACAGAGATATACAAACCATGTGAAATATATAATCACCAAAGACATAAGGAAGACCAGGAGAAGACTACTCAACATTGTGCCATAACCTACATGGGAAAAGGATGCGAGGAAGAATAGATACACGTATATGTGTGAAAGAACCACATTTGCACACCGAACAAACAAACCATTGTAATCAAATTGGCTTGGATAAAAAATAAAAAGTAAATTATAAATATGAACAGGAAGTAATGAGACATAAACATACAGGGCTTTTTCCTGGCACATTCCATTCTAATTTACAACCTAGAACACCACCTCCATTAAGGCTCTGTTTCCCCAGTTACCGAATTTGGTAAAGGGGAAATGATGCCACCTTGTGGCCGTTTCCTTCAAGAGCAGCTTTAAACTCACAGCTAATGGTCACTTAACATTCACAAGGACTCAGGGCTGTAAAGGACACCTGCCCTAAAAAATTGTGCTGAAGTAGGGAATGGACAAAAGAATTCAAAACAGGCAAATGTTTCAAGAAGAGCGTATGAAGAGTTACGTTTTACTCACGGTCTTTTGAAAAAAACAGGAAAGTGGATAAAAGCCCAAACTCAGGGAGTGTTAGACCCATGCAATCTAAACTACAAAAAGTTTCAACTTACACCAGTCGACTGAACATCAGCAAAAAGTCTACAAACAATAAATGCTGAAGGAGTTTCAGAGAACTGTGTACCCTCTACCTGCTGGTGAGACGTAAAGGGGTAACAGCCAATAATGAGAACAGAAAGGAGCTGTGTTTAAAAGTAAAAATGGAGGTAACATTCAATCCAGCCGGTGCACCATTGGACGTCTCACTTGAGAAGAAAAGAATCGAGAAGACACAGGCCACAAAAGCTGCAGTGCAGCCTTATTTACAGTATCCAAGACAGTGAATCAATCAAAATGTCCAACAACAGGTGATTGGATAAAGAAGAAGTGGTTCATGTACACAGTGGAATATTAGCCATTGAAGTCAATGAAGCATTGCTCTCTGAGGCACCACAAATGAGTCTGGAAATAATCATGAAACATGAGGTAAGTAGGAAAGCAAAAGACCTATATTCTATGATATCACTTATAGGCGTTATCTAATAACTGACACAAATGAACATATTTCCACAGAGAAAGACAGTCACAGACTTAGAAAACAAACTATGCTCATCTAAAAGGAAAGGTGGGGGGAATGGATAAATTAAGAGTAGTGTTACTATATGTATACAAACACATATTTTATACATATCTCAAAAAGACCGACCATATAGCAAGGGAGGTCTGCGGAACCCTCTGTAACATTTTACATGGGAAGAGGATCTGTACTTGAATAGACATATATAATGTACAAATGAACATGATTGTGTACACCTAGGACAAACAATATTCTAAGATTTACCCCAATTAAAAAAATTTTTTAAACCAAGAAGAAATAATGAGACATAATCTTATGGGGGTTTCTCCATGCACATTCCAATGTAATTTACAACATAGGAACACGACTTCCAGAAAGGCTCTGCTGCCCTAGTACCCAGATTTGGGAATGGAGAAATGCTGCCTGCTTGAGGCCACTTCCCACAACATCACCTTTAAACCCATTGCTAAAGGTCACTAAATATTCACCAAACTTGCAGTTCGGGAAATGACACCTGCTCTCTAAAAAAAGTCTGAGGTGCAAAATCGACCAAAAAATTCAAAAGAGGGCAACCTACCAAGAAGACAATAGCAAGAGTTATATTGTACTCCCAATTGTTTCCTTTTTTTAACAGAAAAGAAAACGGCGGAGAAAAATGATGAGTTCTACGAATTTTCAAAGACATGCAAACCCAAATTACAAAACCCTATCAGCTCACAGCAGCCAGTAGGGCCATTAGCATAAATGCTGCAAACAATAAATGCTGAAGCGATTGTGGAGAAATGCGTACCCTCGATTCTAAGGGGGACGTGGTAAGAGCCACTAATGAAAACACAAAGTAGGTGCTTTGAAAAGGGAAACACAGTGCTACCAGTCAATGAATCACACCCACTGCTGGGCCTATCACCTGAGAAAATGAGAATCAAAAAGTCACAGGTTGGCAATCATGCACTCCAACAATATTTACCATAGCCAACAATTGGAAGCAATGAAAATGTCCATCAACCGAGGAATGCACAAAGTAGAAGTGGTCCACATACACAGTGGAAAATTACTCTAATAAAAAATAAAAATTAAATTTAAAAATCCAACAAAAGTAAAGAGACATCAGCTTGTGTGGGTTTGTCCAGGCACACTCCACTCTAATTTATAACCGAGAAACACCACAGGCCGCAAGGGCTTTCCCCTAGTTACAAGGGTGGGGAACATAGAAAGGCTGCCACCCTATGGCAGTTACCTGCAAAAGCAGCTTTAAAGCCTGTGCTAATGGTCATTTCATAGGAAGAAGTAATGCAGGACTGTAAATGAAACCTGCCCTCAAAATGTCTTGAGGGAGGTAATGGCCAAAACATTTCAAAATGTCACACATACTTTAAGAGAACACTTTGAAGAACTAAGGGGTAATCACAGATTGAAAAATAAATAGGACTTGCCTTCAAGCTCAATTTCAATGGATTATGAGGCACGTGCGAATTCAACCACAAAGAGGTATCAGATCACACTTGTCAGAATAACCATCAGCAAGAAAACTACAAACAATAAATGCTGAAGGTGTTGTAGAGAAATGCATACCCTCAACTTCAAGGGGGACGTAACTTGGAAAGGGCCACGAAATAGAACAGAATGGAGGTGCATTAAAAAGGTCAACATTGAGCTACCATATGATCCAGCAGACCCACTCCTCGACCTATAATCTAAGAAGAGAGAATTGGAAAGACACAGGCAGGCAAATCTGCATGGCACAGTATTACAATAGCCAAGATATGGAAGTAACCAAAAAGTCCACCAACAGATGGGTGGACACAGAAGAACTCCTCCATGTACAGATGGAATATTCGCTAGTGAAAAAAATGAAACAATGCCATTTGCAGCACCATAGATGAGTCTAGACGTAATCACGCCATCTGTAGTCATTGAGAAAGCAAAAGACACATATCCTATCATATCACTTTTTGCAGTTACTTAAAAATTGATACCAATGAAGATATTTCCACAGGGAAAGGCAATCACAGATTCATTAAAAAAAACTTATGGTTCACCAAATAGAAAGGGATGAGGATTGGTTACATTACCATATTGGGGTTAACAAAGATATACATACCATGTGAAATATATAACCACCAAAGACGTACGGAAGACCAGGAGAGAGACTACTCAACATTGTGCCATAACCTACATGGGAAAAGGATGCGAGGAAGAATAGATACACGTATATGTGTGAAAGAACCACATCTTGCACACCTAGAGCAAACAAACCATTGTAATCAAATTTGCTGGGATAAAAAATAAAAAGTCAATTACAAATATGAACAAGAAGTAATGAGACATAAACTAAAGGGCTTTTTCCTGGCATATTCCATTCTAATATACAACCTAGAACACCACTTCCATTAAGGCTCTGTTTCCCTAGTAAACAAATTTGGTAAAGGAGAAATGCTGCAGCCTTGTGGCCGTTTCCTGCAAGAGCAGCTTTAAACTCACAGCTAATGGTCACTTAACATTCACAAGGACTCAGGGCTGTAAAGGACACTTGGTCTAAAAATTGGTGCTGAAGTAGGGAATGGACAAAACAATTCAAAACTGGCAAATGTTTCAAGAAGAGATTATGAAGAGTTAAGTTTTACTCACACACTTTTTAAAAAAAAAAGTAAAATGAATAAAAGCTCAACCTCAGGGAGTGTTAGACGCATGCAATCTAATCTACAAAAAGTTTCAACTTACACCAGTCGACTGACCATCAGCAAAAAGTCTACAAACAATAAATGCTGAAGGGGTTTCAGAGAACTGTGTACCCTCTACCTGCTGGTGAGATGTAAAGGGGTAACAGCCAATAATGAGAAAAGAAAGAAGCTGTGTTTAAAAGTAAAAATGGAGGTACCATTCAATCCAGCAGGCGCATCATTGGACTTCTCACCTGAGAAGACAAGAATCGAGAAGACACAGGCCGCAAAAGCTGCAGTGCAGCCTTATTCACAATAGCCAAGACAGTGAAGCAATCAAAATGTCCAACAACAGGTGAATGGATAAAGAAGTGGTCCATGTACACAATGGAATATTAGCCATGGAAGACAATGAAGCATTGCTCTCTGAGGCACCACAAATGAGTCTGGAAATAATCACGAAACATGAGGTAAGTCGGAAAGCAAAAGACCTATATTCTATGATATCACTTATAGGCGTTATCTAATAACTGACACAAATGAACATATTTCCACAGAGAAAGACACTCACAGACTTAGAAAACAAACTATGCTCATCTAAAAGGAAAGGTGGGGGGAATGGATAAATTAAGATTAGTGTTACTATATGTATACAAACACATATTTTATACATATCTCAAAAAGACCGACCATATAGCAAGGGAGGTCTGCGGAACTCTCTGTAACATTTTACATGGGAAGAGGATCTGTACTTGAATAGACATATATAAGGTACAAATGAACCAGATTGTGTACACCTAGGACAGACAATATTCTAAGCTTTACCCCAATTAAAAAAAAAAATTAAAACCAAGAAGAAATAATGAGACATAAACTAATGGGGGTTTCTGCATGCATATTCCAGTGTAATTTACAACCTAGGAACACGACTTCCAGAAAGACTCTGCTGCCCTAGTACCCAGATTTGTGTATGGAGAAATGCTGCCTGCTTGAGGCCACCTCCCACAACATCAGCTTTAAACCCATTGCTAAAGGTCACTAAATATTCACCAAACTTGCAGTTCGGGAAATGACACCTGCTCTCTAAAAAAGTCTGAGGTGGAAAATCGACCAAAAAATTCAAAAGAGGGCAACCTACCAAGAAGACAATAGCAAGAGTTATATTGTACTCCCAATTGTTTCCTTTTTTTTAGCAGAAAACGGCGGAGAAAAATGATGAGTTCTACGAATTTTCAAAGACATGCAAACCCAAATTACAAAACCCTATCAGCTCACAGCAGCCAGTAGGGCCATTAGCATAAATGCTGCAAACAATAAATGCTGAAGCGATTGTGGAGAAATGCGTACCCTCGATTCTAAGGGGGACGTGGTAAGAGCCACTAATGAAAACACAAAGTAGGTGCTTTGAAAAGGGAAACACAGTGCTACCAGTCAATGAATCACACCCACTGCTGGGCCTATCACCTGAGAAAATGAGAATCAAAAAGTCACAGGTTGGCAATCATGCACTCCAACAATATTTACCATAGCCAACAATTGGAAGCAATGAAAATGTCCATCAACCGAGGAATGCACAAAGTAGAAGTGGTCCACATACACAGTGGAAAATTACTCTAATAAAAAATAAAAATTAAATTTAAAAATCCAACAAAAGTAAAGAGACATCAGCTTGTGTGGGTTTGTCCAGGCACACTCCACTCTAATTTATAACCGAGAAACACCACAGGCCGCAAGGGCTTTCCCCTAGTTACAAGGGTGGGGAACATAGAAAGGCTGCCACCCTATGGCAGTTACCTGCAAAAGCAGCTTTAAAGCCTGTGCTAATGGTCATTTCATAGGAAGAAGTAATGCAGGACTGTAAATGAAACCTGCCCTCAAAATGTCTTGAGGGAGGTAATGGCCAAAACATTTCAAAATGTGACACATACTTTAAGAGAACACTTTGAAGAACTAAGGGTTAATCACAGCTTGAAAAATAAATAGGACTTGCCTTCAAGCTCAATTTCAAAGGATTATGAGGCACGTGCGAATTCAACCACAAAGAGGTATCAGATCACAATTGTCAGAATAACCATCAGCAAGAAAACAACAAACAATAAATGCTGAAGGTGTTGTAGAGAAATGCATACCCTCAACCTCAAGGGGGACGTAACTTGGAAAGGGCCACGAAATAGAACAGAATGGAGGTGCATTAAAAAGGTCAACATTGAGCTACCATATGATCCAGCAGGCCCACTCCTCGACCTATAATCTAAGAAGAGAGAATTGGAAAGACACAGGCAGGCAAATCTGCATGGCACAGTATTACAATAGCCAAGATATGGAAGTAACCAAAAAGTCCACCAACAGATGGGTGGACACAGAAGAACTCCTCCATGTACAGATGGAATATTCGCTAGTGAAAAAAATGAAACAATGCCATTTGCAGCACCATAGATGAGTCTAGACGTAATCACGCCATCTGTAGTCATTGAGAAAGCAAAAGACACATATCCTATCATATCACTTTTTGCAGTTACTTAAAAATTGATACCAATGAAGATATTTCCACAGGGAAAGGCAATCACAGATTCATTAAAAAAAACTTATGGTTCACCAAATAGAAAGGGATGAGGATTGGTTACATTACCATATTGGGGTTAACAAAGATATACATACCATGTGAAATATATAACCACCAAAGACGTACGGAAGACCAGGAGAGAGACTACTCAACATTGTGCCATAACCTACATGGGAAAAGGATGCGAGGAAGAATAGATACACGTATATGTGTGAAAGAACCACATCTTGCACACCTAGAGCAAACAAACCATTGTAATCAAATTTGCTGGGATAAAAAATAAAAAGTCAATTACAAATATGAACAAGAAGTAATGAGACATAAACTAAAGGGCTTTTTCCTGGCATATTCCATTCTAATATACAACCTAGAACACCACTTCCATTAAGGCTCTGTTTCCCTAGTAAACAAATTTGGTAAAGGAGAAATGCTGCAGCCTTGTGGCCGTTTCCTGCAAGAGCAGCTTTAAACTCACAGCTAATGGTCACTTAACATTCACAAGGACTCAGGGCTGTAAAGGACACTTGGTCTAAAAATTGGTGCTGAAGTAGGGAATGGACAAAACAATTCAAAACTGGCAAATGTTTCAAGAAGAGATTATGAAGAGTTAAGTTTTACTCACACACTTTTTAAAAAAAAAAGTAAAATGAATAAAAGCTCAACCTCAGGGAGTGTTAGACGCATGCAATCTAATCTACAAAAAGTTTCAACTTACACCAGTCGACTGACCATCAGCAAAAAGTCTACAAACAATAAATGCTGAAGGGGTTTCAGAGAACTGTGTACCCTCTACCTGCTGGTGAGATGTAAAGGGGTAACAGCCAATAATGAGAAAAGAAAGAAGCTGTGTTTAAAAGTAAAAATGGAGGTACCATTCAATCCAGCAGGCGCATCATTGGACTTCTCACCTGAGAAGACAAGAATCGAGAAGACACAGGCCGCAAAAGCTGCAGTGCAGCCTTATTCACAATAGCCAAGACAGTGAAGCAATCAAAATGTCCAACAACAGGTGAATGGATAAAGAAGTGGTCCATGTACACAATGGAATATTAGCCATGGAAGACAATGAAGCATTGCTCTCTGAGGCACCACAAATGAGTCTGGAAATAATCACGAAACATGAGGTAAGTCGGAAAGCAAAAGACCTATATTCTATGATATCACTTATAGGCGTTATCTAATAACTGACACAAATGAACATATTTCCACAGAGAAAGACACTCACAGACTTAGAAAACAAACTATGCTCATCTAAAAGGAAAGGTGGGGGGAATGGATAAATTAAGATTAGTGTTACTATATGTATACAAACACATATTTTATACATATCTCAAAAAGACCGACCATATAGCAAGGGAGGTCTGCGGAACTCTCTGTAACATTTTACATGGGAAGAGGATCTGTACTTGAATAGACATATATAAGGTACAAATGAACCAGATTGTGTACACCTAGGACAGACAATATTCTAAGCTTTACCCCAATTAAAAAAAAAATTAAAACCAAGAAGAAATAATGAGACATAAACTAATGGGGGTTTCTGCATGCATATTCCAGTGTAATTTACAACCTAGGAACACGACTTCCAGAAAGACTCTGCTGCCCTAGTACCCAGATTTGTGTATGGAGAAATGCTGCCTGCTTGAGGCCACCTCCCACAACATCAGCTTTAAACCCATTGCTAAAGGTCACTAAATATTCACCAAACTTGCAGTTCGGGAAATGACACCTGCTCTCTAAAAAAGTCTGAGGTGGAAAATCGACCAAAAAATTCAAAAGAGGGCAACCTACCAAGAAGACAATAGCAAGAGTTATATTGTACTCCCAATTGTTTCCTTTTTTTTAGCAGAAAACGGCGGAGAAAAATGATGAGTTCTACGAATTTTCAAAGACATGCAAACCCAAATTACAAAACCCTATCAGCTCACAGCAGCCAGTAGGGCCATTAGCATAAATGCTGCAAACAATAAATGCTGAAGCGATTGTGGAGAAATGCGTACCCTCGATTCTAAGGGGGACGTGGTAAGAGCCACTAATGAAAACACAAAGTAGGTGCTTTGAAAAGGGAAACACAGTGCTACCAGTCAATGAATCACACCCACTGCTGGGCCTATCACCTGAGAAAATGAGAATCAAAAAGTCACAGGTTGGCAATCATGCACTCCAACAATATTTACCATAGCCAACAATTGGAAGCAATGAAAATGTCCATCAACCGAGGAATGCACAAAGTAGAAGTGGTCCACATACACAGTGGAAAATTACTCTAATACAAAATAAAAATTAAATTTAAAAATCCAACAAAAGTAAAGAGACATCAGCTTGTGTGGGTTTGTCCAGGCACACTCCACTCTAATTTATAACCGAGAAACACCACAGGCCGCAAGGGCTTTCCCCTAGTTACAAGGGTGGGGAACATAGAAAGGCTGCCACCCTATGGCAGTTACCTGCAAAAGCAGCTTTAAAGCCTGTGCTAATGGTCATTTCATAGGAAGAAGTAATGCAGGACTGTAAATGAAACCTGCCCTCAAAATGTCTTGAGGGAGGTAATGGCCAAAACATTTCAAAATGTGACACATACTTTAAGAGAACACTTTGAAGAACTAAGGGTTAATCACAGCTTGAAAAATAAATAGGACTTGCCTTCAAGCTCAATTTCAAAGGATTATGAGGCACGTGCGAATTCAACCACAAAGAGGTATCAGATCACAATTGTCAGAATAACCATCAGCAAGAAAACAACAAACAATAAATGCTGAAGGTGTTGTAGAGAAATGCATACCCTCAACCTCAAGGGGGACGTAACTTGGAAAGGGCCACGAAATAGAACAGAATGGAGGTGCATTAAAAAGGTCAACATTGAGCTACCATATGATCCAGCAGGCCCACTCCTCGACCTATAATCTAAGAAGAGAGAATTGGAAAGACACAGGCAGGCAAATCTGCATGGCACAGTATTACAATAGCCAAGATATGGAAGTAACCAAAAAGTCCGCCAACAGATGGGTGGACACAGAAGAACTCCTCCATGTACAGATGGAATATTCGCTAGTGAAAAAAATGAAACAATGCCATTTGCAGCACCATAGATGAGTCTAGACGTAATCACGCCATCTGTAGTCATTGAGAAAGCAAAAGACACATATCCTATCATATCACTTTTTGCAGTTACTTAAAAATTGATACCAATGAAGATATTTCCACAGGGAAAGGCAATCACAGATTCATTAAAAAAAACTTATGGTTCACCAAATAGAAAGGGATGAGGATTGGTTACATTACCATATTGGGGTTAACAAAGATATACATACCATGTGAAATATATAACCACCAAAGACGTACGGAAGACCAGGAGAGAGACTACTCAACATTGTGCCATAACCTACATGGGAAAAGGATGCGAGGAAGAATAGATACACGTATATGTGTGAAAGAACCACATCTTGCACACCTAGAGCAAACAAACCATTGTAATCAAATTTGCTGGGATAAAAAATAAAAAGTCAATTACAAATATGAACAAGAAGTAATGAGACATAAACTAAAGGGCTTTTTCCTGGCATATTCCATTCTAATATACAACCTAGAACACCACTTCCATTAAGGCTCTGTTTCCCTAGTAAACAAATTTGGTAAAGGAGAAATGCTGCAGCCTTGTGGCCGTTTCCTGCAAGAGCAGCTTTAAACTCACAGCTAATGGTCACTTAACATTCACAAGGACTCAGGGCTGTAAAGGACACTTGGTCTAAAAATTGGTGCTGAAGTAGGGAATGGACAAAACAATTCAAAACTGGCAAATGTTTCAAGAAGAGATTATGAAGAGTTAAGTTTTACTCACACACTTTTTTAAAAAAAAAGTAAAATGAATAAAAGCTCAACCTCAGGGAGTGTTAGACGCATGCAATCTAATCTACAAAAAGTTTCAACTTACACCAGTCGACTGACCATCAGCAAAAAGTCTACAAACAATAAATGCTGAAGGGGTTTCAGAGAACTGTGTACCCTCTATCTGCTGGTGAGATGTAAAGGAGTAACAGCCAATAATGAGAAAAGAAAGAAGCTGTGTTTAAAAGTAAAAATGGAGGTACCATTCAATCCAGCAGGCGCATCATTGGACTTCTCACCTGAGAAGACAAGAATCGAGAAGACACAGGCCGCAAAAGCTGCAGTGCAGCCTTATTCACAATAGCCAAGACAGTGAAGCAATCAAAATGTCCAACAACAGGTGAATGGATAAAGAAGTGGTCCATGTACACAATGGAATATTAGCCATGGAAGACAATGAAGCATTGCTCTCTGAGGCACCACAAATGAGTCTGGAAATAATCACGAAACATGAGGTAAGTCGGAAAGCAAAAGACCTATATTCTATGATATCACTTATAGGCGTTATCTAATAACTGACACAAATGAACATATTTCCACAGAGAAAGACACTCACAGACTTAGAAAACAAACTATGCTCATCTAAAAGGAAAGGTGGGGGGAATGGATAAATTAAGATTAGTGTTACTATATGTATACAAACACATATTTTATACATATCTCAAAAAGACCGACCATATAGCAAGGGAGGTCTGCGGAACTCTCTGTAACATTTTACATGGGAAGAGGATCTGTACTTGAATAGACATATATAAGGTACAAATGAACCAGATTGTGTACACCTAGGACAGACAATATTCTAAGCTTTACCCCAATTAAAAAAAAAAATTAAAACCAAGAAGAAATAATGAGACATAAACTAATGGGGGTTTCTGCATGCATATTCCAGTGTAATTTACAACCTAGGAACACGACTTCCAGAAAGACTCTGCTGCCCTAGTACCCAGATTTGTGTATGGAGAAATGCTGCCTGCTTGAGGCCACCTCCCACAACATCAGCTTTAAACCCATTGCTAAAGGTCACTAAATATTCACCAAACTTGCAGTTCGGGAAATGACACCTGCTCTCTAAAAAAGTCTGAGGTGGAAAATCGACCAAAAAATTCAAAAGAGGGCAACCTACCAAGAAGACAATAGCAAGAGTTATATTGTACTCCCAATTGTTTCCTTTTTTTTAAACAGAAAACGGCGGAGAAAAATGATGAGTTCTACGAATTTTCAAAGACATGCAAACCCAAATTACAAAACCCTATCAGCTCACAGCAGCCAGTAGGGCCATTAGCATAAATGCTGCAAACAATAAATGCTGAAGCGATTGTGGAGAAATGCGTACCCTCGATTCTAAGGGGGACGTGGTAAGAGCCACTAATGAAAACACAAAGTAGGTGCTTTGAAAAGGGAAACACAGTGCTACCAGTCAATGAATCACACCCACTGCTGGGCCTATCACCTGAGAAAATGAGAATCAAAAAGTCACAGGTTGGCAATCATGCACTCCAACAATATTTACCATAGCCAACAATTGGAAGCAATGAAAATGTCCATCAACCGAGGAATGCACAAAGTAGAAGTGGTCCACATACACAGTGGAAAATTACTCTAATAAAAAATAAAAATTAAATTTAAAAATCCAACAAAAGTAAAGAGACATCAGCTTGTGTGGGTTTGTCCAGGCACACTCCACTCTAATTTATAACCGAGAAACACCACAGGCCGCAAGGGCTTTCCCCTAGTTACAAGGGTGGGGAACATAGAAAGGCTGCCACCCTATGGCAGTTACCTGCAAAAGCAGCTTTAAAGCCTGTGCTAATGGTCATTTCATAGGAAGAAGTAATGCAGGACTGTAAATGAAACCTGCCCTCAAAATGTCTTGAGGGAGGTAATGGCCAAAACATTTCAAAATGTGACACATACTTTAAGAGAACACTTTGAAGAACTAAGGGTTAATCACAGCTTGAAAAATAAATAGGACTTGCCTTCAAGCTCAATTTCAAAGGATTATGAGGCACGTGCGAATTCAACCACAAAGAGGTATCAGATCACAATTGTCAGAATAACCATCAGCAAGAAAACAACAAACAATAAATGCTGAAGGTGTTGTAGAGAAATGCATACCCTCAACCTCAAGGGGGACGTAACTTGGAAAGGGCCACGAAATAGAACAGAATGGAGGTGCATTAAAAAGGTCAACATTGAGCTACCATATGATCCAGCAGGCCCACTCCTCGACCTATAATCTAAGAAGAGAGAATTGGAAAGACACAGGCAGGCAAATCTGCATGGCACAGTATTACAATAGCCAAGATATGGAAGTAACCAAAAAGTCCGCCAACAGATGGGTGGACACAGAAGAACTCCTCCATGTACAGATGGAATATTCGCTAGTGAAAAAAATGAAACAATGCCATTTGCAGCACCATAGATGAGTCTAGACGTAATCACGCCATCTGTAGTCATTGAGAAAGCAAAAGACACATATCCTATCATATCACTTTTTGCAGTTACTTAAAAATTGATACCAATGAAGATATTTCCACAGGGAAAGGCAATCACAGATTCATTAAAAAAAACTTATGGTTCACCAAATAGAAAGGGATGAGGATTGGTTACATTACCATATTGGGGTTAACAAAGATATACATACCATGTGAAATATATAACCACCAAAGACGTACGGAAGACCAGGAGAGAGACTACTCAACATTGTGCCATAACCTACATGGGAAAAGGATGCGAGGAAGAATAGATACACGTATATGTGTGAAAGAACCACATCTTGCACACCTAGAGCAAACAAACCATTGTAATCAAATTTGCTGGGATAAAAAATAAAAAGTCAATTACAAATATGAACAAGAAGTAATGAGACATAAACTAAAGGGCTTTTTCCTGGCATATTCCATTCTAATATACAACCTAGAACACCACTTCCATTAAGGCTCTGTTTCCCTAGTAAACAAATTTGGTAAAGGAGAAATGCTGCCAACTTGTGGCCGTTTCCTGCAAGAGCAGCTTTAAACTCACAGCTAATGGTCACTTAACATTCACAAGGACTCAGGGCTGTAAAGGACACTTGCCCTAAAAATTGGTGCTGAAGTAGGGAATGGACAAAACAATTCAAAACAGGCAAATGTTTCAAGAAGAGATTATGAAGAGTTAAGTTTTACTCACACTCTTTTAAAAAAAAAGGAAAATGGATAAAAGCTCAACCTCAGGGAGTGTTAGACGCATGCAATCTAATCCAGAAAAAGTTTCAACTGACAGCAGTCGACTGACCATCAGCAAAAAGTCTACAAACAATAAATGCTGAAGGGGTTTCAGAGAACTGTGTACCCTCTACCTGCTGGTGAGATGTAAAGGGGTAACAGCCAATAATGAGAAAAGAAAGAAGCTGTGTTTAAAAGTAAAAATGGAGGTACCATTCAATCCAGCAGGCGCATCATTGGACTTCTCACCTGAGAAGACAAGAATCGAGAAGACACAGGCCGCAAAAGCTGCAGTGCAGCCTTATTCACAATAGCCAAGACAGTGAAGCAATCAAAATGTCCAACAACAGGTGAATGGATAAAGAAGTGGTCCATGTACACAATGGAATATTAGCCATGGAAGACAATGAAGCATTGCTCTCTGAGGCACCACAAATGAGTCTGGAAATAATCACGAAACATGAGGTAAGTCGGAAAGCAAAAGACCTATATTCTATGATATCACTTATAGGCGTTATCTAATAACTGACACAAATGAACATATTTCCACAGAGAAAGACACTCACAGACTTAGAAAACAAACTATGCTCATCTAAAAGGAAAGGTGGGGGGAATGGATAAATTAAGATTAGTGTTACTATATGTATACAAACACATATTTTATACATATCTCAAAAAGACCGACCATATAGCAAGAGAGGTCTGCGGAACTCTCTGTAACATTTTACATGGGAAGAGGATCTGTACTTGAATAGACATATATAAGGTACAAATGAACCAGATTGTGTACACCTAGGACAGACAATATTCTAAGCTTTACCCCAATTAAAAAAAAAAATTAAAACCAAGAAGAAATAATGAGACATAAACTAATGGGGGTTTCTGCATGCATATTCCAGTGTAATTTACAACCTAGGAACACGACTTCCAGAAAGACTCTGCTGCCCTAGTACCCAGATTTGTGTATGGAGAAATGCTGCCTGCTTGAGGCCACCTCCCACAACATCAGCTTTAAACCCATTGCTAAAGGTCACTAAATATTCACCAAACTTGCAGTTCGGGAAATGACACCTGCTCTCTAAAAAAGTCTGAGGTGGAAAATCGACCAAAAAATTCAAAAGAGGGCAACCTACCAAGAA
This sequence comes from Balaenoptera ricei, assembly GCF_028023285.1. NCBI lineage: Eukaryota > Metazoa > Chordata > Mammalia > Artiodactyla > Balaenopteridae > Balaenoptera > Balaenoptera ricei. Next base: position 72,597,107 of record NC_082654.1, read on the forward strand.
GACAATAGCAAGAGTTATATTGTACTCCCAATTGTTTCCTTTTTTTTAACAGAAAACGGCGGAGAAAAATGATGAGTTCTACGAATTTTCAAAGACATGCAAACCCAAATTACAAAACCCTATCAGCTCACAGCAGCCAGTAGGGCCATTAGCATAAATGCTGCAAACAATAAATGCTGAAGCGATTGTGGAGAAATGCGTACCCTCGATTCTAAGGGGGACGTGGTAAGAGCCACTAATGAAAACACAAAGTAGGTGCTTTGAAAAGGGAAACACAGTGCTACCAGTCAATGAATCACACCCACTGCTGGGCCTATCACCTGAGAAAATGAGAATCAAAAAGTCACAGGTTGGCAATCATGCACTCCAACAATATTTACCATAGCCAACAATTGGAAGCAATGAAAATGTCCATCAACCGAGGAATGCACAAAGTAGAAGTGGTCCACATACACAGTGGAAAATTACTCTAATAAAAAATAAAAATTAAATTTAAAAATCCAACAAAAGTAAAGAGACATCAGCTTGTGTGGGTTTGTCCAGGCACACTCCACTCTAATTTATAACCGAGAAACACCACAGGCCGCAAGGGCTTTCCCCTAGTTACAAGGGTGGGGAACATAGAAAGGCTGCCACCCTATGGCAGTTACCTGCAAAAGCAGCTTTAAAGCCTGTGCTAATGGTCATTTCATAGGAAGAAGTAATGCAGGACTGTAAATGAAACCTGCCCTCAAAATGTCTTGAGGGAGGTAATGGCCAAAACATTTCAAAATGTGACACATACTTTAAGAGAACACTTTGAAGAACTAAGGGTTAATCACAGCTTGAAAAATAAATAGGACTTGCCTTCAAGCTCAATTTCAAAGGATTATGAGGCACGTGCGAATTCAACCACAAAGAGGTATCAGATCACAATTGTCAGAATAACCATCAGCAAGAAAACAACAAACAATAAATGCTGAAGGTGTTGTAGAGAAATGCATACCCTCAACCTCAAGGGGGACGTAACTTGGAAAGGGCCACGAAATAGAACAGAATGGAGGTGCATTAAAAAGGTCAACATTGAGCTACCATATGATCCAGCAGGCCCACTCCTCGACCTATAATCTAAGAAGAGAGAATTGGAAAGACACAGGCAGGCAAATCTGCATGGCACAGTATTACAATAGCCAAGATATGGAAGTAACCAAAAAGTCCGCCAACAGATGGGTGGACACAGAAGAACTCCTCCATGTACAGATGGAATATTCGCTAGTGAAAAAAATGAAACAATGCCATTTGCAGCACCATAGATGAGTCTAGACGTAATCACGCCATCTGTAGTCATTGAGAAAGCAAAAGACACATATCCTATCATATCACTTTTTGCAGTTACTTAAAAATTGATACCAATGAAGATATTTCCACAGGGAAAGGCAATCACAGATTCATTAAAAAAAACTTATGGTTCACCAAATAGAAAGGGATGAGGATTGGTTACATTACCATATTGGGGTTAACAAAGATATACATACCATGTGAAATATATAACCACCAAAGACGTACGGAAGACCAGGAGAGAGACTACTCAACATTGTGCCATAACCTACATGGGAAAAGGATGCGAGGAAGAATAGATACACGTATATGTGTGAAAGAACCACATCTTGCACACCTAGAGCAAACAAACCATTGTAATCAAATTTGCTGGGATAAAAAATAAAAAGTCAATTACAAATATGAACAAGAAGTAATGAGACATAAACTAAAGGGCTTTTTCCTGGCATATTCCATTCTAATATACAACCTAGAACACCACTTCCATTAAGGCTCTGTTTCCCTAGTAAACAAATTTGGTAAAGGAGAAATGCTGCCAACTTGTGGCCGTTTCCTGCAAGAGCAGCTTTAAACTCACAGCTAATGGTCACTTAACATTCACAAGGACTCAGGGCTGTAAAGGACACTTGCCCTAAAAATTGGTGCTGAAGTAGGGAATGGACAAAACAATTCAAAACTGGCAAATGTTTCAAGAAGAGATTATGAAGAGTTAAGTTTTACTCACACTCTTTTTAAAAAAAAGGAAAATGGATAAAAGCTCAACCTCAGGGAGTGTTAGACGCATGCAATCTAATCCAGAAAAAGTTTCAACTGACAGCAGTCGACTGACCATCAGCAAAAAGTCTACAAACAATAAATGCTGAAGGGGTTTCAGAGAACTGTGTACCCTCTACCTGCTGGTGAGACGTAAAGGGGTAACAGCCAATAATGAGAAAAGAAAGGAGCTGTGTTTAAAAGTAAAAATGGAGGCACCATTCAATCCAGCAGGCGCATCATTGGACGTCTCACCTGAGAAGACAAGAATCGAGAAGACACAGGCCGCAAAAGCTGCAGTGCAGCCTTATTCACAATAGCCAAGACAGTGAAGCAATCAAAATGTCCAACAACAGGTGAATGGATAAAGAAGAAGTGGTCCATGTACACAATGGAATATTAGCCATGGAAGACAATGAAGCATTGCTCTCTGAGGCACCACAAATGAGTCTGGAAATAATCACGAAACATGAGGTAAGTCGGAAAGCAAAAGACCTATATTCTATGATATCACTTATAGGCGTTATCTAATAACTGACACAAATGAACATATTTCCACAGAGAAAGACACTCACAGACTTAGAAAACAAACTATGCTCATCTAAAAGGAAAGGTGGGGGGAATGGATAAATTAAGATTAGTGTTACTATATGTATACAAACACATATTTTATACATATCTCAAAAAGACCGACCATATAGCAAGAGAGGTCTGCGGAACTCTCTGTAACATTTTACATGGGAAGAGGATCTGTACTTGAATAGACATATATAAGGTACAAATGAACCAGATTGTGTACACCTAGGACAGACAATATTCTAAGCTTTACCCCAATTAAAAAAAAAAATTAAAACCAAGAAGAAATAATGAGACATAAACTAATGGGGGTTTCTGCATGCATATTCCAGTGTAATTTACAACCTAGGAACACGACTTCCAGAAAGACTCTGCTGCCCTAGTACCCAGATTTGTGTATGGAGAAATGCTGCCTGCTTGAGGCCACCTCCCACAACATCAGCTTTAAACCCATTGCTAAAGGTCACTAAATATTCACCAAACTTGCAGTTCGGGAAATGACACCTGCTCTCTAAAAAAGTCTGAGGTGGAAAATCGACCAAAAAATTCAAAAGAGGGCAACCTACCAAGAAGACAATAGCAAGAGTTATATTGTACTCCCAATTGTTTCCTTTTTTTTAACAGAAAACGGCGGAGAAAAATGATGAGTTCTACGAATTTTCAAAGACATGCAAACCCAAATTACAAAACCCTATCAGCTCACAGCAGCCAGTAGGGTCATTAGCATAAATGCTGCGAACAATAAATGCTGAAGCGATTGTGGAGAAATGCGTACCCTCGATTCTAAGGGGGACGTGGTAAGAGCCACTAATGAAAACACAAAGTAGGTGCTTTGAAAAGGGAAACACAGTGCTACCAGTCAATGAATCACACCCACTGCTGGGCCTATCACCTGAGAAAATGAGAATCAAAAAGTCACAGGTTGGCAATCATGCACTCCAACAATATTTACCATAGCCAACAATTGGAAGCAATGAAAATGTCCATCAACCGAGGAATGCACAAAGTAGAAGTGGTCCACATACACAGTGGAAAATTACTCTAATAAAAAATAAAAATTAAATTTAAAAATCCAACAAAAGTAAAGAGACATCAGCTTGTGTGGGTTTGTCCAGGCACACTCCACTCTAATTTATAACCGAGAAACACCACAGGCCGCAAGGGCTTTCCCCTAGTTACAAGGGTGGGGAACATAGAAAGGCTGCCACCCTATGGCAGTTACCTGCAAAAGCAGCTTTAAAGCCTGTGCTAATGGTCATTTCATAGGAAGAAGTAATGCAGGACTGTAAATGAAACCTGCCCTCAAAATGTCTTGAGGGAGGTAATGGCCAAAACATTTCAAAATGTGACACATACTTTAAGAGAACACTTTGAAGAACTAAGGGTTAATCACAGCTTGAAAAATAAATAGGACTTGCCTTCAAGCTCAATTTCAAAGGATTATGAGGCACGTGCGAATTCAACCACAAAGAGGTATCAGATCACAATTGTCAGAATAACCATCAGCAAGAAAACAACAAACAATAAATGCTGAAGGTGTTGTAGAGAAATGCATACCCTCAACCTCAAGGGGGACGTAACTTGGAAAGGGCCACGAAATAGAACAGAATGGAGGTGCATTAAAAAGGTCAACATTGAGCTACCATATGATCCAGCAGGCCCACTCCTCGACCTATAATCTAAGAAGAGAGAATTGGAAAGACACAGGCAGGCAAATCTGCATGGCACAGTATTACAATAGCCAAGATATGGAAGTAACCAAAAAGTCCACCAACAGATGGGTGGACACAGAAGAACTCCTCCATGTACAGATGGAATATTCGCTAGTGAAAAAAATGAATCAATGCCATTTGCAGCACCATAGATGAGTCTAGACGTAATCACGCCATCTGTAGTCATTGAGAAAGCAAAAGACACATATCCTATCATATCACTTTTTGCAGTTACTTAAAAATTGATACCAATGAAGATATTTCCACAGGGAAAGGCAATCACAGATTCATTAAAAAAACTTATGGTTCACCAAATAGAAAGGGATGAGGATTGGTTACATTACCATATTGGGGTTAACAAAGATATACATACCATGTGAAATATATAACCACCAAAGACGTACGGAAGACCAGGAGAGAGACTACTCAACATTGTGCCATAACCTACATGGGAAAAGGATGCGAGGAAGAATAGATACACGTATATGTGTGAAAGAACCACATCTTGCACACCTAGAGCAAACAAACCATTGTAATCAAATTTGCTGGGATAAAAAATAAAAAGTCAATTACAAATATGAACAAGAAGTAATGAGACATAAACTAAAGGGCTTTTTCCTGGCATATTCCATTCTAATATACAACCTAGAACACCACTTCCATTAAGGCTCTGTTTCCCTAGTAAACAAATTTGGTAAAGGAGAAATGCTGCCAACTTGTGGCCGTTTCCTGCAAGAGCAGCTTTAAACTCACAGCTAATGGTCACTTAACATTCACAAGGACTCAGGGCTGTAAAGGACACTTGCCCTAAAAATTGGTGCTGAAGTAGGGAATGGACAAAACAATTCAAAACAGGCAAATGTTTCAAGAAGAGATTATGAAGAGTTAAGTTTTACTCACACTCTTTTAAAAAAAAAGGAAAATGGATAAAAGCTCAACCTCAGGGAGTGTTAGACGCATGCAATCTAATCCAGAAAAAGTTTCAACTGACAGCAGTCGACTGACCATCAGCAAAAAGTCTACAAACAATAAATGCTGAAGGGGTTTCAGAGAACTGTGTACCCTCTACCTGCTGGTGAGACGTAAAGGGGTAACAGCCAATAATGAGAAAAGAAAGGAGCTGTGTTTAAAAGTAAAAATGGAGGCACCATTCAATCCAGCAGGCGCATCATTGGACGTCTCACCTGAGAAGACAAGAATCGAGAAGACACAGGCCGCAAAAGCTGCAGTGCAGCCTTATTCACAATAGCCAAGACAGTGAAGCAATCAAAATGTCCAACAACAGGTGAATGGATAAAGAAGAAGTGGTCCATGTACACAATGGAATATTAGCCATGGAAGACAATGAAGCATTGCTCTCTGAGGCACCACAAATGAGTCTGGAAATAATCACGAAACATGAGGTAAGTCGGAAAGCAAAAGACCTATATTCTATGATATCACTTATAGGCGTTATCTAATAACTGACACAAATGAACATATTTCCACAGAGAAAGACACTCACAGACTTAGAAAACAAACTATGCTCATCTAAAAGGAAAGGTGGGGGGAATGGATAAATTAAGATTAGTGTTACTATATGTATACAAACACATATTTTATACATATCTCAAAAAGACCGACCATATAGCAAGGGAGGTCTGCGGAACTCTCTGTAACATTTTACATGGGAAGAGGATCTGTACTTGAATAGACATATATAAGGTACAAATGAACCAGATTGTGTACACCTAGGACAGACAATATTCTAAGCTTTACCCCAATTAAAAAAAAAAATTAAAACCAAGAAGAAATAATGAGACATAAACTAATGGGGGTTTCTGCATGCATATTCCAGTGTAATTTACAACCTAGGAACACGACTTCCAGAAAGACTCTGCTGCCCTAGTACCCAGATTTGTGTATGGAGAAATGCTGCCTGCTTGAGGCCACCTCCCACAACATCAGCTTTAAACCCATTGCTAAAGGTCACTAAATATTCACCAAACTTGCAGTTCGGGAAATGACACCTGCTCTCTAAAAAAGTCTGAGGTGGAAAATCGACCAAAAAATTCAAAAGAGGGCAACCTACCAAGAAGACAATAGCAAGAGTTATATTGTACTCCCAATTGTTTCCTTTTTTTTAACAGAAAACGGCGGAGAAAAATGATGAGTTCTACGAATTTTCAAAGACATGCAAACCCAAATTACAAAACCCTATCAGCTCACAGCAGCCAGTAGGGTCATTAGCATAAATGCTGCGAACAATAAATGCTGAAGCGATTGTGGAGAAATGCGTACCCTCGATTCTAAGGGGGACGTGGTAAGAGCCACTAATGAAAACACAAAGTAGGTGCTTTGAAAAGGGAAACACAGTGCTACCAGTCAATGAATCACACCCACTGCTGGGCCTATCACCTGAGAAAATGAGAATCAAAAAGTCACAGGTTGGCAATCATGCACTCCAACAATATTTACCATAGCCAACAATTGGAAGCAATGAAAATGTCCATCAACCGAGGAATGCACAAAGTAGAAGTGGTCCACATACACAGTGGAAAATTACTCTAATAAAAAATAAAAATTAAATTTAAAAATCCAACAAAAGTAAAGAGACATCAGCTTGTGTGGGTTTGTCCAGGCACACTCCACTCTAATTTATAACCGAGAAACACCACAGGCCGCAAGGGCTTTCCCCTAGTTACAAGGGTGGGGAACATAGAAAGGCTGCCACCCTATGGCAGTTACCTGCAAAAGCAGCTTTAAAGCCTGTGCTAATGGTCATTTCATAGGAAGAAGTAATGCAGGACTGTAAATGAAACCTGCCCTCAAAATGTCTTGAGGGAGGTAATGGCCAAAACATTTCAAAATGTGACACATACTTTAAGAGAACACTTTGAAGAACTAAGGGTTAATCACAGCTTGAAAAATAAATAGGACTTGCCTTCAAGCTCAATTTCAAAGGATTATGAGGCACGTGCGAATTCAACCACAAAGAGGTATCAGATCACAATTGTCAGAATAACCATCAGCAAGAAAACAACAAACAATAAATGCTGAAGGTGTTGTAGAGAAATGCATACCCTCAACCTCAAGGGGGACGTAACTTGGAAAGGGCCACGAAATAGAACAGAATGGAGGTGCATTAAAAAGGTCAACATTGAGCTACCATATGATCCAGCAGGCCCACTCCTCGACCTATAATCTAAGAAGAGAGAATTGGAAAGACACAGGCAGGCAAATCTGCATGGCACAGTATTACAATAGCCAAGATATGGAAGTAACCAAAAAGTCCACCAACAGATGGGTGGACACAGAAGAACTCCTCCATGTACAGATGGAATATTCGCTAGTGAAAAAAATGAAACAATGCCATTTGCAGCACCATAGATGAGTCTAGACGTAATCACGCCATCTGTAGTCATTGAGAAAGCAAAAGACACATATCCTATCATATCACTTTTTGCAGTTACTTAAAAATTGATACCAATGAAGATATTTCCACAGGGAAAGGCAATCACAGATTCATTAAAAAAACTTATGGTTCACCAAATAGAAAGGGATGAGGATTGGTTACATTACCATATTGGGGTTAACAAAGATATACATACCATGTGAAATATATAACCACCAAAGACGTACGGAAGACCAGGAGAGAGACTACTCAACATTGTGCCATAACCTACATGGGAAAAGGATGCGAGGAAGAATAGATACACGTATATGTGTGAAAGAACCACATCTTGCACACCTAGAGCAAACAAACCATTGTAATCAAATTTGCTGGGATAAAAAATAAAAAGTCAATTACAAATATGAACAAGAAGTAATGAGACATAAACTAAAGGGCTTTTTCCTGGCATATTCCATTCTAATATACAACCTAGAACACCACTTCCATTAAGGCTCTGTTTCCCTAGTAAACAAATTTGGTAAAGGAGAAATGCTGCCAACTTGTGGCCGTTTCCTGCAAGAGCAGCTTTAAACTCACAGCTAATGGTCACTTAACATTCACAAGGACTCAGGGCTGTAAAGGACACTTGCCCTAAAAATTGGTGCTGAAGTAGGGAATGGACAAAACAATTCAAAACAGGCAAATGTTTCAAGAAGAGATTATGAAGAGTTAAGTTTTACTCACACTCTTTTAAAAAAAAAGGAAAATGGATAAAAGCTCAACCTCAGGGAGTGTTAGACGCATGCAATCTAATCCAGAAAAAGTTTCAACTGACAGCAGTCGACTGACCATCAGCAAAAAGTCTACAAACAATAAATGCTGAAGGGGTTTCAGAGAACTGTGTACCCTCTACCTGCTGGTGAGACGTAAAGGGGTAACAGCCAATAATGAGAAAAGAAAGGAGCTGTGTTTAAAAGTAAAAATGGAGGCACCATTCAATCCAGCAGGCGCATCATTGGACGTCTCACCTGAGAAGACAAGAATCGAGAAGACACAGGCCGCAAAAGCTGCAGTGCAGCCTTATTCACAATAGCCAAGACAGTGAAGCAATCAAAATGTCCAACAACAGGTGAATGGATAAAGAAGAAGTGGTCCATGTACACAATGGAATATTAGCCATGGAAGACAATGAAGCATTGCTCTCTGAGGCACCACAAATGAGTCTGGAAATAATCACGAAACATGAGGTAAGTCGGAAAGCAAAAGACCTATATTCTATGATATCACTTATAGGCGTTATCTAATAACTGACACAAATGAACATATTTCCACAGAGAAAGACACTCACAGACTTAGAAAACAAACTATGCTCATCTAAAAGGAAAGGTGGGGGGAATGGATAAATTAAGATTAGTGTTACTATATGTATACAAACACATATTTTATACATATCTCAAAAAGACCGACCATATAGCAAGGGAGGTCTGCGGAACTCTCTGTAACATTTTACATGGGAAGAGGATCTGTACTTGAATAGACATATATAAGGTACAAATGAACCAGATTGTGTACACCTAGGACAGACAATATTCTAAGCTTTACCCCAATTAAAAAAAAAAATTAAAACCAAGAAGAAATAATGAGACATAAACTAATGGGGGTTTCTGCATGCATATTCCAGTGTAATTTACAACCTAGGAACACGACTTCCAGAAAGACTCTGCTGCCCTAGTACCCAGATTTGTGTATGGAGAAATGCTGCCTGCTTGAGGCCACCTCCCACAACATCAGCTTTAAACCCATTGCTAAAGGTCACTAAATATTCACCAAACTTGCAGTTCGGGAAATGACACCTGCTCTCTAAAAAAGTCTGAGGTGGAAAATCGACCAAAAAATTCAAAAGAGGGCAACCTACCAAGAAGACAATAGCAAGAGTTATATTGTACTCCCAATTGTTTCCTTTTTTTTAACAGAAAACGGCGGAGAAAAATGATGAGTTCTACGAATTTTCAAAGACATGCAAACCCAAATTACAAAACCCTATCAGCTCACAGCAGCCAGTAGGGCCATTAGCATAAATGCTGCAAACAATAAATGCTGAAGCGATTGTGGAGAAATGCGTACCCTCGATTCTAAGGGGGACGTGGTAAGAGCCACTAATGAAAACACAAAGTAGGTGCTTTGAAAAGGGAAACACAGTGCTACCAGTCAATGAATCACACCCACTGCTGGGCCTATCACCTGAGAAAATGAGAATCAAAAAGTCACAGGTTGGCAATCATGCACTCCAACAATATTTACCATAGCCAACAATTGGAAGCAATGAAAATGTCCATCAACCGAGGAATGCACAAAGTAGAAGTGGTCCACATACACAGTGGAAAATTACTCTAATAAAAAATAAAAATTAAATTTAAAAATCCAACAAAAGTAAAGAGACATCAGCTTGTGTGGGTTTGTCCAGGCACACTCCACTCTAATTTATAACCGAGAAACACCACAGGCCGCAAGGGCTTTCCCCTAGTTACAAGGGTGGGGAACATAGAAAGGCTGCCACCCTATGGCAGTTACCTGCAAAAGCAGCTTTAAAGCCTGTGCTAATGGTCATTTCATAGGAAGAAGTAATGCAGGACTGTAAATGAAACCTGCCCTCAAAATGTCTTGAGGGAGGTAATGGCCAAAACATTTCAAAATGTGACACATACTTTAAGAGAACACTTTGAAGAACTAAGGGTTAATCACAGCTTGAAAAATAAATAGGACTTGCCTTCAAGCTCAATTTCAAAGGATTATGAGGCACGTGCGAATTCAACCACAAAGAGGTATCAGATCACAATTGTCAGAATAACCATCAGCAAGAAAACAACAAACAATAAATGCTGAAGGTGTTGTAGAGAAATGCATACCCTCAACCTCAAGGGGGACGTAACTTGGAAAGGGCCACGAAATAGAACAGAATGGAGGTGCATTAAAAAGGTCAACATTGAGCTACCATATGATCCAGCAGGCCCACTCCTCGACCTATAATCTAAGAAGAGAGAATTGGAAAGACACAGGCAGGCAAATCTGCATGGCACAGTATTACAATAGCCAAGATATGGAAGTAACCAAAAAGTCCACCAACAGATGGGTGGACACAGAAGAACTCCTCCATGTACAGATGGAATATTCGCTAGTGAAAAAAATGAAACAATGCCATTTGCAGCACCATAGATGAGTCTAGACGTAACCACGCCATCTGTAGTCAGTGAGAAAGCAAAAGACACATATCCTATCATATCACTTTTTGGAGTTACTTAAAAATTGATACCAATGAAGATATTTCCACAGAGAAAGGCAATCACAGATTCATTAAAAAACTTATGGTTCACCAAATAGAAAGGGATGAGGATTGGTTACATTACCATATTGGGGTTAACAAAGATATACATACCATGTGAAATATATAACCACCAAAGACGTACGGAAGACCAGGAGAGAGACTACTCAACATTGTGCCATAACCTACATGGGAAAAGGATGCGAGGAAGAATAGATACACGTATATGTGTGAAAGAACCACATCTTGCACACCTAGAGCAAACAAACCATTGTAATCAAATTTGCTGGGATAAAAAATAAAAAGTCAATTACAAATATGAACAAGAAGTAATGAGACATAAACTAAAGGGCTTTTTCCTGGCATATTCCATTCTAATATACAACCTAGAACACCACTTCCATTAAGGCTCTGTTTCCCTAGTAAACAAATTTGGTAAAGGAGAAATGCTGCCAACTTGTGGCCGTTTCCTGCAAGAGCAGCTTTAAACTCACAGCTAATGGTCACTTAACATTCACAAGGACTCAGGGCTGTAAAGGACACTTGGTCTAAAAATTGGTGCTGAAGTAGGGAATGGACAAAACAATTCAAAACTGGCAAATGTTTCAAGAAGAGATTATGAAGAGTTAAGTTTTACTCACACACTTTTTAAAAAAAAAAGTAAAATGAATAAAAGGTCAACCTCAGGGAGTGCTAGACGCATGCAATCTAATCTACAAAAAGTTTCAACTTACACCAGTCGACTGACCATCAGCAAAAAGTCTACAAACAATAAATGCTGAAGGGGTTTCAGAGAACTGTGTACCCTCTACCTGCTGGTGAGACGTAAAGGGGTAACAGCCAATAATGAGAAAAGAAAGGAGCTGTGTTTAAAAGTAAAAATGGAGGCACCATTCAATCCAGCAGGCGCATCATTGGACGTCTCACCTGAGAAGACAAGAATCGAGAAGACACAGGCCGCAAAAGCTGCAGTGCAGCCTTATTCACAATAGCCAAGACAGTGAAGCAATCAAAATGTCCAACAACAGGTGAATGGATAAAGAAGAAGTGGTCCATGTACACAATGGAATATTAGCCATGGAAGACAATGAAGCATTGCTCTCTGAGGCACCACAAATGAGTCTGGAAATAATCACGAAACATGAGGTAAGTCGGAAAGCAAAAGACCTATATTCTATGATATCACTTATAGGCGTTATCTAATAACTGACACAAATGAACATATTTCCACAGAGAAAGACACTCACAGACTTAGAAAACAAACTATGCTCATCTAAAAGGAAAGGTGGGGGGAATGGATAAATTAAGATTAGTGTTACTATATGTATACAAACACATATTTTATACATATCTCAAAAAGACCGACCATATAGCAAGGGAGGTCTGCGGAACTCTCTGTAACATTTTACATGGGAAGAGGATCTGTACTTGAATAGACATATATAAGGTACAAATGAACCAGATTGTGTACACCTAGGACAGACAATATTCTAAGCTTTACCCCAATTAAAAAAAAAAAAATTAAAACCAAGAAGAAATAATGAGACATAAACTAATGGGGGTTTCTGCATGCATATTCCAGTGTAATTTACAACCTAGGAACACGACTTCCAGAAAGACTCTGCTGCCCTAGTACCCAGATTTGTGTATGGAGAAATGCTGCCTGCTTGAGGCCACCTCCCACAACATCAGCTTTAAACCCATTGCTAAAGGTCACTAAATATTCACCAAACTTGCAGTTCGGGAAATGACACCTGCTCTCTAAAAAAGTCTGAGGTGGAAAATCGACCAAAAAATTCAAAAGAGGGCAACCTACCAAGAAGACAATAGCAAGAGTTATATTGTACTCCCAATTGTTTCCTTTTTTTTAGCAGAAAACGGCGGAGAAAAATGATGAGTTCTACGAATTTTCAAAGACATGCAAACCCAAATTACAAAACCCTATCAGCTCACAGCAGCCAGTAGGGCCATTAGCATAAATGCTGCAAACAATAAATGCTGAAGCGATTGTGGAGAAATGCGTACCCTCGATTCTAAGGGGGACGTGGTAAGAGCCACTAATGAAAACACAAAGTAGGTGCTTTGAAAAGGGAAACACAGTGCTACCAGTCAATGAATCACACCCACTGCTGGGCCTATCACCTGAGAAAATGAGAATCAAAAAGTCACAGGTTGGCAATCATGCACTCCAACAATATTTACCATAGCCAACAATTGGAAGCAATGAAAATGTCCATCAACCGAGGAATGCACAAAGTAGAAGTGGTCCACATACACAGTGGAAAATTACTCTAATAAAAAATAAAAATTAAATTTAAAAATCCAACAAAAGTAAAGAGACATCAGCTTGTGTGGGTTTGTCCAGGCACACTCCACTCTAATTTATAACCGAGAAACACCACAGGCCGCAAGGGCTTTCCCCTAGTTACAAGGGTGGGGAACATAGAAAGGCTGCCACCCTATGGCAGTTACCTGCAAAAGCAGCTTTAAAGCCTGTGCTAATGGTCATTTCATAGGAAGAAGTAATGCAGGACTGTAAATGAAACCTGCCCTCAAAATGTCTTGAGGGAGGTAATGGCCAAAACATTTCAAAATGTGACACATACTTTAAGAGAACACTTTGAAGAACTAAGGGTTAATCACAGCTTGAAAAATAAATAGGACTTGCCTTCAAGCTCAATTTCAAAGGATTATGAGGCACGTGCGAATTCAACCACAAAGAGGTATCAGATCACAATTGTCAGAATAACCATCAGCAAGAAAACAACAAACAATAAATGCTGAAGGTGTTGTAGAGAAATGCATACCCTCAACCTCAAGGGGGACGTAACTTGGAAAGGGCCACGAAATAGAACAGAATGGAGGTGCATTAAAAAGGTCAACATTGAGCTACCATATGATCCAGCAGGCCCACTCCTCGACCTATAATCTAAGAAGAGAGAATTGGAAAGACACAGGCAGGCAAATCTGCATGGCACAGTATTACAATAGCCAAGATATGGAAGTAACCAAAAAGTCCACCAACAGATGGGTGGACACAGAAGAACTCCTCCATGTACAGATGGAATATTCGCTAGTGAAAAAAATGAAACAATGCCATTTGCAGCACCATAGATGAGTCTAGACGTAACCACGCCATCTGTAGTCATTGAGAAAGCAAAAGACACATATCCTATCATATCACTTTTTGCAGTTACTTAAAAATTGATACCAATGAAGATATTTCCACAGGGAAAGGCAATCACAGATTCATTAAAAAAACTTATGGTTCACCAAATAGAAAGGGATGAGGATTGGTTACATTACCATATTGGGGTTAACAAAGATATACATACCATGTGAAATATATAACCACCAAAGACGTACGGAAGACCAGGAGAGAGACTACTCAACATTGTGCCATAACCTACATGGGAAAAGGATGCGAGGAAGAATAGATACACGTATATGTGTGAAAGAACCACATCTTGCACACCTAGAGCAAACAAACCATTGTAATCAAATTTGCTGGGATAAAAAATAAAAAGTCAATTACAAATATGAACAAGAAGTAATGAGACATAAACTAAAGGGCTTTTTCCTGGCATATTCCATTCTAATATACAACCTAGAACACCACTTCCATTAAGGCTCTGTTTCCCTAGTAAACAAATTTGGTAAAGGAGAAATGCTGCAGCCTTGTGGCCGTTTCCTGCAAGAGCAGCTTTAAACTCACAGCTAATGGTCACTTAACATTCACAAGGACTCAGGGCTGTAAAGGACACTTGGTCTAAAAATTGGTGCTGAAGTAGGGAATGGACAAAACAATTCAAAACTGGCAAATGTTTCAAGAAGAGATTATGAAGAGTTAAGTTTTACTCACACACTTTTTAAAAAAAAAAGTAAAATGAATAAAAGGTCAACCTCAGGGAGTGTTAGACGCATGCAATCTAATCTACAAAAAGTTTCAACTTACACCAGTCGACTGACCATCAGCAAAAAGTCTACAAACAATAAATGCTGAAGGGGTTTCAGAGAACTGTGTACCCTCTACCTGCTGGTGAGACGTAAAGGGGTAACAGCCAATAATGAGAAAAGAAAGGAGCTGTGTTTAAAAGTAAAAATGGAGGCACCATTCAATCCAGCAGGCGCATCATTGGACGTCTCACCTGAGAAGACAAGAATCGAGAAGACACAGGCCGCAAAAGCTGCAGTGCAGCCTTATTCACAATAGCCAAGACAGTGAAGCAATCAAAATGTCCAACAACAGGTGAATGGATAAAGAAGAAGTGGTCCATGTACACAATGGAATATTAGCCATGGAAGACAATGAAGCATTGCTCTCTGAGGCACCACAAATGAGTCTGGAAATAATCACGAAACATGAGGTAAGTCGGAAAGCAAAAGACCTATATTCTATGATATCACTTATAGGCGTTATCTAATAACTGACACAAATGAACATATTTCCACAGAGAAAGACACTCACAGACTTAGAAAACAAACTATGCTCATCTAAAAGGAAAGGTGGGGGGAATGGATAAATTAAGATTAGTGTTACTATATGTATACAAACACATATTTTATACATATCTCAAAAAGACCGACCATATAGCAAGGGAGGTCTGCGGAACTCTCTGTAACATTTTACATGGGAAGAGGATCTGTACTTGAATAGACATATATAAGGTACAAATGAACCAGATTGTGTACACCTAGGACAGACAATATTCTAAGCTTTACCCCAATTAAAAAAAAAAAAATTAAAACCAAGAAGAAATAATGAGACATAAACTAATGGGGGTTTCTGCATGCATATTCCAGTGTAATTTACAACCTAGGAACACGACTTCCAGAAAGACTCTGCTGCCCTAGTACCCAGATTTGTGTATGGAGAAATGCTGCCTGCTTGAGGCCACCTCCCACAACATCAGCTTTAAACCCATTGCTAAAGGTCACTAAATATTCACCAAACTTGCAGTTCGGGAAATGACACCTGCTCTCTAAAAAAGTCTGAGGTGGAAAATCGACCAAAAAATTCAAAAGAGGGCAACCTACCAAGAAGACAATAGCAAGAGTTATATTGTACTCCCAATTGTTTCCTTTTTTTTAGCAGAAAACGGCGGAGAAAAATGATGAGTTCTACGAATTTTCAAAGACATGCAAACCCAAATTACAAAACCCTATCAGCTCACAGCAGCCAGTAGGGCCATTAGCATAAATGCTGCAAACAATAAATGCTGAAGCGATTGTGGAGAAATGCGTACCCTCGATTCTAAGGGGGACGTGGTAAGAGCCACTAATGAAAACACAAAGTAGGTGCTTTGAAAAGGGAAACACAGTGCTACCAGTCAATGAATCACACCCACTGCTGGGCCTATCACCTGAGAAAATGAGAATCAAAAAGTCACAGGTTGGCAATCATGCACTCCAACAATATTTACCATAGCCAACAATTGGAAGCAATGAAAATGTCCATCAACCGAGGAATGCACAAAGTAGAAGTGGTCCACATACACAGTGGAAAATTACTCTAATAAAAAATAAAAATTAAATTTAAAAATCCAACAAAAGTAAAGAGACATCAGCTTGTGTGGGTTTGTCCAGGCACACTCCACTCTAATTTATAACCGAGAAACACCACAGGCCGCAAGGGCTTTCCCCTAGTTACAAGGGTGGGGAACATAGAAAGGCTGCCACCCTATGGCAGTTACCTGCAAAAGCAGCTTTAAAGCCTGTGCTAATGGTCATTTCATAGGAAGAAGTAATGCAGGACTGTAAATGAAACCTGCCCTCAAAATGTCTTGAGGGAGGTAATGGCCAAAACATTTCAAAATGTGACACATACTTTAAGAGAACACTTTGAAGAACTAAGGGTTAATCACAGCTTGAAAAATAAATAGGACTTGCCTTCAAGCTCAATTTCAAAGGATTATGAGGCACGTGCGAATTCAACCACAAAGAGGTATCAGATCACAATTGTCAGAATAACCATCAGCAAGAAAACAACAAACAATAAATGCTGAAGGTGTTGTAGAGAAATGCATACCCTCAACCTCAAGGGGGACGTAACTTGGAAAGGGCCACGAAATAGAACAGAATGGAGGTGCATTAAAAAGGTCAACATTGAGCTACCATATGATCCAGCAGGCCCACTCCTCGACCTATAATCTAAGAAGAGAGAATTGGAAAGACACAGGCAGGCAAATCTGCATGGCACAGTATTACAATAGCCAAGATATGGAAGTAACCAAAAAGTCCACCAACAGATGGGTGGACACAGAAGAACTCCTCCATGTACAGATGGAATATTCGCTAGTGAAAAAAATGAAACAATGCCATTTGCAGCACCATAGATGAGTCTAGACGTAATCACGCCATCTGTAGTCATTGAGAAAGCAAAAGACACATATCCTATCATATCACTTTTTGCAGTTACTTAAAAATTGATACCAATGAAGATATTTCCACAGGGAAAGGCAATCACAGATTCATTAAAAAAAACTTATGGTTCACCAAATAGAAAGGGATGAGGATTGGTTACATTACCATATTGGGGTTAACAAAGATATACATACCATGTGAAATATACAACCACCAAAGACGTACGGAAGACCAGGAGAGAGACTACTCAACATTGTGCCATAACCTACATGGGAAAAGGATGCGAGGAAGAATAGATACACGTATATGTGTGAAAGAACCACATCTTGCACACCTAGAGCAAACAAACCATTGTAATCAAATTTGCTGGGATAAAAAATAAAAAGTCAATTACAAATATGAACAAGAAGTAATGAGACATAAACTAAAGGGCTTTTTCCTGGCATATTCCATTCTAATATACAACCTAGAACACCACTTCCATTAAGGCTCTGTTTCCCTAGTAAACAAATTTGGTAAAGGAGAAATGCTGCAGCCTTGTGGCCGTTTCCTGCAAGAGCAGCTTTAAACTCACAGCTAATGGTCACTTAACATTCACAAGGACTCAGGGCTGTAAAGGACACTTGCCCTAAAAATTGGTGCTGAAGTAGGGAATGGACAAAACAATTCAAAACAGGCAAATGTTTCAAGAAGAGATTATGAAGAGTTAAGTTTTACTCACACTCTTTTAAAAAAAAAGGAAAATGGATAAAAGCTCAACCTCAGGGAGTGTTAGACGCATGCAATCTAATCCAGAAAAAGTTTCAACTGACAGCAGTCGACTGACCATCAGCAAAAAGTCTACAAACAATAAATGCTGAAGGGGTTTCAGAGAACTGTGTACCCTCTACCTGCTGGTGAGATGTAAAGGGGTAACAGCCAATAATGAGAAAAGAAAGAAGCTGTGTTTAAAAGTAAAAATGGAGGTACCATTCAATCCAGCAGGCGCATCATTGGACTTCTCACCTGAGAAGACAAGAATCGAGAAGACACAGGCCGCAAAAGCTGCAGTGCAGCCTTATTCACAATAGCCAAGACAGTGAAGCAATCAAAATGTCCAACAACAGGTGAATGGATAAAGAAGTGGTCCATGTACACAATGGAATATTAGCCATGGAAGACAATGAAGCATTGCTCTCTGAGGCACCACAAATGAGTCTGGAAATAATCACGAAACATGAGGTAAGTCGGAAAGCAAAAGACCTATATTCTATGATATCACTTATAGGCGTTATCTAATAACTGACACAAATGAACATATTTCCACAGAGAAAGACACTCACAGACTTAGAAAACAAACTATGCTCATCTAAAAGGAAAGGTGGGGGGAATGGATAAATTAAGATTAGTGTTACTATATGTATACAAACACATATTTTATACATATCTCAAAAAGACCGACCATATAGCAAGAGAGGTCTGCGGAACTCTCTGTAACATTTTACATGGGAAGAGGATCTGTACTTGAATAGACATATATAAGGTACAAATGAACCAGATTGTGTACACCTAGGACAGACAATATTCTAAGCTTTACCCCAATTAAAAAAAAAAATTAAAACCAAGAAGAAATAATGAGACATAAACTAATGGGGGTTTCTGCATGCATATTCCAGTGTAATTTACAACCTAGGAACACGACTTCCAGAAAGACTCTGCTGCCCTAGTACCCAGATTTGTGTATGGAGAAATGCTGCCTGCTTGAGGCCACCTCCCACAACATCAGCTTTAAACCCATTGCTAAAGGTCACTAAATATTCACCAAACTTGCAGTTCGGGAAATGACACCTGCTCTCTAAAAAAGTCTGAGGTGGAAAATCGACCAAAAAATTCAAAAGAGGGCAACCTACCAAGAAGACAATAGCAAGAGTTATATTGTACTCCCAATTGTTTCCTTTTTTTTAACAGAAAACGGCGGAGAAAAATGATGAGTTCTACGAATTTTCAAAGACATGCAAACCCAAATTACAAAACCCTATCAGCTCACAGCAGCCAGTAGGGCCATTAGCATAAATGCTGCAAACAATAAATGCTGAAGCGATTGTGGAGAAATGCGTACCCTCGATTCTAAGGGGGACGTGGTAAGAGCCACTAATGAAAACACAAAGTAGGTGCTTTGAAAAGGGAAACACAGTGCTACCAGTCAATGAATCACACCCACTGCTGGGCCTATCACCTGAGAAAATGAGAATCAAAAAGTCACAGGTTGGCAATCATGCACTCCAACAATATTTACCATAGCCAACAATTGGAAGCAATGAAAATGTCCATCAACCGAGGAATGCACAAAGTAGAAGTGGTCCACATACACAGTGGAAAATTACTCTAATAAAAAATAAAAATTAAATTTAAAAATCCAACAAAAGTAAAGAGACATCAGCTTGTGTGGGTTTGTCCAGGCACACTCCACTCTAATTTATAACCGAGAAACACCACAGGCCGCAAGGGCTTTCCCCTAGTTACAAGGGTGGGGAACATAGAAAGGCTGCCACCCTATGGCAGTTACCTGCAAAAGCAGCTTTAAAGCCTGTGCTAATGGTCATTTCATAGGAAGAAGTAATGCAGGACTGTAAATGAAACCTGCCCTCAAAATGTCTTGAGGGAGGTAATGGCCAAAACATTTCAAAATGTGACACATACTTTAAGAGAACACTTTGAAGAACTAAGGGTTAATCACAGCTTGAAAAATAAATAGGACTTGCCTTCAAGCTCAATTTCAAAGGATTATGAGGCACGTGCGAATTCAACCACAAAGAGGTATCAGATCACAATTGTCAGAATAACCATCAGCAAGAAAACAACAAACAATAAATGCTGAAGGTGTTGTAGAGAAATGCATACCCTCAACCTCAAGGGGGACGTAACTTGGAAAGGGCCACGAAATAGAACAGAATGGAGGTGCATTAAAAAGGTCAACATTGAGCTACCATATGATCCAGCAGGCCCACTCCTCGACCTATAATCTAAGAAGAGAGAATTGGAAAGACACAGGCAGGCAAATCTGCATGGCACAGTATTACAATAGCCAAGATATGGAAGTAACCAAAAAGTCCACCAACAGATGGGTGGACACAGAAGAACTCCTCCATGTACAGATGGAATATTCGCTAGTGAAAAAAATGAAACAATGCCATTTGCAGCACCATAGATGAGTCTAGACGTAATCACGCCATCTGTAGTCATTGAGAAAGCAAAAGACACATATCCTATCATATCACTTTTTGCAGTTACTTAAAAATTGATACCAATGAAGATATTTCCACAGGGAAAGGCAATCACAGATTCATTAAAAAAACTTATGGTTCACCAAATAGAAAGGGATGAGGATTGGTTACATTACCATATTGGGGTTAACAAAGATATACATACCATGTGAAATATATAACCACCAAAGACGTACGGAAGACCAGGAGAGAGACTACTCAACATTGTGCCATAACCTACATGGGAAAAGGATGCGAGGAAGAATAGATACACGTATATGTGTGAAAGAACCACATCTTGCACACCTAGAGCAAACAAACCATTGTAATCAAATTTGCTGGGATAAAAAATAAAAAGTCAATTACAAATATGAACAAGAAGTAATGAGACATAAACTAAAGGGCTTTTTCCTGGCATATTCCATTCTAATATACAACCTAGAACACCACTTCCATTAAGGCTCTGTTTCCCTAGTAAACAAATTTGGTAAAGGAGAAATGCTGCCAACTTGTGGCCGTTTCCTGCAAGAGCAGCTTTAAACTCACAGCTAATGGTCACTTAACATTCACAAGGACTCAGGGCTGTAAAGGACACTTGCCCTAAAAATTGGTGCTGAAGTAGGGAATGGACAAAACAATTCAAAACAGGCAAATGTTTCAAGAAGAGATTATGAAGAGTTAAGTTTTACTCACACTCTTTTAAAAAAAAAGGAAAATGGATAAAAGCTCAACCTCAGGGAGTGTTAGACGCATGCAATCTAATCCAGAAAAAGTTTCAACTGACAGCAGTCGACTGACCATCAGCAAAAAGTCTACAAACAATAAATGCTGAAGGGGTTTCAGAGAACTGTGTACCCTCTACCTGCTGGTGAGACGTAAAGGGGTAACAGCCAATAATGAGAAAAGAAAGGAGCTGTGTTTAAAAGTAAAAATGGAGGCACCATTCAATCCAGCAGGCGCATCATTGGACGTCTCACCTGAGAAGACAAGAATCGAGAAGACACAGGCCGCAAAAGCTGCAGTGCAGCCTTATTCACAATAGCCAAGACAGTGAAGCAATCAAAATGTCCAACAACAGGTGAATGGATAAAGAAGAAGTGGTCCATGTACACAATGGAATATTAGCCATGGAAGACAATGAAGCATTGCTCTCTGAGGCACCACAAATGAGTCTGGAAATAATCACGAAACATGAGGTAAGTCGGAAAGCAAAAGACCTATATTCTATGATATCACTTATAGGCGTTATCTAATAACTGACACAAATGAACATATTTCCACAGAGAAAGACACTCACAGACTTAGAAAACAAACTATGCTCATCTAAAAGGAAAGGTGGGGGGAATGGATAAATTAAGATTAGTGTTACTATATGTATACAAACACATATTTTATACATATCTCAAAAAGACCGACCATATAGCAAGGGAGGTCTGCGGAACTCTCTGTAACATTTTACATGGGAAGAGGATCTGTACTTGAATAGACATATATAAGGTACAAATGAACCAGATTGTGTACACCTAGGACAGACAATATTCTAAGCTTTACCCCAATTAAAAAAAAAAATTAAAACCAAGAAGAAATAATGAGACATAAACTAATGGGGGTTTCTGCATGCATATTCCAGTGTAATTTACAACCTAGGAACACGACTTCCAGAAAGACTCTGCTGCCCTAGTACCCAGATTTGTGTATGGAGAAATGCTGCCTGCTTGAGGCCACCTCCCACAACATCAGCTTTAAACCCATTGCTAAAGGTCACTAAATATTCACCAAACTTGCAGTTCGGGAAATGACACCTGCTCTCTAAAAAAGTCTGAGGTGGAAAATCGACCAAAAAATTCAAAAGAGGGCAACCTACCAAGAAGACAATAGCAAGAGTTATATTGTACTCCCAATTGTTTCCTTTTTTTTAACAGAAAACGGCGGAGAAAAATGATGAGTTCTACGAATTTTCAAAGACATGCAAACCCAAATTACAAAACCCTATCAGCTCACAGCAGCCAGTAGGGCCATTAGCATAAATGCTGCAAACAATAAATGCTGAAGCGATTGTGGAGAAATGCGTACCCTCGATTCTAAGGGGGACGTGGTAAGAGCCACTAATGAAAACACAAAGTAGGTGCTTTGAAAAGGGAAACACAGTGCTACCAGTCAATGAATCACACCCACTGCTGGGCCTATCACCTGAGAAAATGAGAATCAAAAAGTCACAGGTTGGCAATCATGCACTCCAACAATATTTACCATAGCCAACAATTGGAAGCAATGAAAATGTCCATCAACCGAGGAATGCACAAAGTAGAAGTGGTCCACATACACAGTGGAAAATTACTCTAATAAAAAATAAAAATTAAATTTAAAAATCCAACAAAAGTAAAGAGACATCAGCTTGTGTGGGTTTGTCCAGGCACACTCCACTCTAATTTATAACCGAGAAACACCACAGGCCGCAAGGGCTTTCCCCTAGTTACAAGGGTGGGGAACATAGAAAGGCTGCCACCCTATGGCAGTTACCTGCAAAAGCAGCTTTAAAGCCTGTGCTAATGGTCATTTCATAGGAAGAAGTAATGCAGGACTGTAAATGAAACCTGCCCTCAAAATGTCTTGAGGGAGGTAATGGCCAAAACATTTCAAAATGTGACACATACTTTAAGAGAACACTTTGAAGAACTAAGGGTTAATCACAGCTTGAAAAATAAATAGGACTTGCCTTCAAGCTCAATTTCAAAGGATTATGAGGCACGTGCGAATTCAACCACAAAGAGGTATCAGATCACAATTGTCAGAATAACCATCAGCAAGAAAACAACAAACAATAAATGCTGAAGGTGTTGTAGAGAAATGCATACCCTCAACCTCAAGGGGGACGTAACTTGGAAAGGGCCACGAAATAGAACAGAATGGAGGTGCATTAAAAAGGTCAACATTGAGCTACCATATGATCCAGCAGGCCCACTCCTCGACCTATAATCTAAGAAGAGAGAATTGGAAAGACACAGGCAGGCAAATCTGCATGGCACAGTATTACAATAGCCAAGATATGGAAGTAACCAAAAAGTCCACCAACAGATGGGTGGACACAGAAGAACTCCTCCATGTACAGATGGAATATTCGCTAGTGAAAAAAATGAAACAATGCCATTTGCAGCACCATAGATGAGTCTAGACGTAACCACGCCATCTGTAGTCAGTGAGAAAGCAAAAGACACATATCCTATCATATCACTTTTTGGAGTTACTTAAAAATTGATACCAATGAAGATATTTCCACAGAGAAAGGCAATCACAGATTCATTAAAAAACTTATGGTTCACCAAATAGAAAGGGATGAGGATTGGTTACATTACCATATTGGGGTTAACAAAGATATACATACCATGTGAAATATATAACCACCAAAGACGTACGGAAGACCAGGAGAGAGACTACTCAACATTGTGCCATAACCTACATGGGAAAAGGATGCGAGGAAGAATAGATACATGTATATGTGTGAAAGAACCACATCTTGCACACCTAGAGCAAACAAACCATTGTAATCAAATTTGCTGGGATAAAAAATAAAAAGTCAATTACAAATATGAACAAGAAGTAATGAGACATAAACTAAAGGGCTTTTTCCTGGCATATTCCATTCTAATATACAACCTAGAACACCACTTCCATTAAGGCTCTGTTTCCCTAGTAAACAAATTTGGTAAAGGAGAAATGCTGCCAACTTGTGGCCGTTTCCTGCAAGAGCAGCTTTAAACTCACAGCTAATGGTCACTTAACATTCACAAGGACTCAGGGCTGTAAAGGACACTTGGTCTAAAAATTGGTGCTGAAGTAGGGAATGGACAAAACAATTCAAAACTGGCAAATGTTTCAAGAAGAGATTATGAAGAGTTAAGTTTTACTCACACACTTTTTAAAAAAAAAAGTAAAATGAATAAAAGGTCAACCTCAGGGAGTGTTAGACGCATGCAATCTAATCTACAAAAAGTTTCAACTTACACCAGTCGACTGACCATCAGCAAAAAGTCTACAAACAATAAATGCTGAAGGGGTTTCAGAGAACTGTGTACCCTCTACCTGCTGGTGAGACGTAAAGGGGTAACAGCCAATAATGAGAAAAGAAAGGAGCTGTGTTTAAAAGTAAAAATGGAGGCACCATTCAATCCAGCAGGCGCATCATTGGACGTCTCACCTGAGAAGACAAGAATCGAGAAGACACAGGCCGCAAAAGCTGCAGTGCAGCCTTATTCACAATAGCCAAGACAGTGAAGCAATCAAAATGTCCAACAACAGGTGAATGGATAAAGAAGAAGTGGTCCATGTACACAATGGAATATTAGCCATGGAAGACAATGAAGCATTGCTCTCTGAGGCACCACAAATGAGTCTGGAAATAATCACGAAACATGAGGTAAGTCGGAAAGCAAAAGACCTATATTCTATGATATCACTTATAGGCGTTATCTAATAACTGACACAAATGAACATATTTCCACAGAGAAAGACACTCACAGACTTAGAAAACAAACTATGCTCATCTAAAAGGAAAGGTGGGGGGAATGGATAAATTAAGATTAGTGTTACTATATGTATACAAACACATATTTTATACATATCTCAAAAAGACCGACCATATAGCAAGGGAGGTCTGCGGAACTCTCTGTAACATTTTACATGGGAAGAGGATCTGTACTTGAATAGACATATATAAGGTACAAATGAACCAGATTGTGTACACCTAGGACAGACAATATTCTAAGCTTTACCCCAATTAAAAAAAAAAAAATTAAAACCAAGAAGAAATAATGAGACATAAACTAATGGGGGTTTCTGCATGCATATTCCAGTGTAATTTACAACCTAGGAACACGACTTCCAGAAAGACTCTGCTGCCCTAGTACCCAGATTTGTGTATGGAGAAATGCTGCCTGCTTGAGGCCACCTCCCACAACATCAGCTTTAAACCCATTGCTAAAGGTCACTAAATATTCACCAAACTTGCAGTTCGGGAAATGACACCTGCTCTCTAAAAAAGTCTGAGGTGGAAAATCGACCAAAAAATTCAAAAGAGGGCAACCTACCAAGAAGACAATAGCAAGAGTTATATTGTACTCCCAATTGTTTCCTTTTTTTTAGCAGAAAACGGCGGAGAAAAATGATGAGTTCTACGAATTTTCAAAGACATGCAAACCCAAATTACAAAACCCTATCAGCTCACAGCAGCCAGTAGGGCCATTAGCATAAATGCTGCAAACAATAAATGCTGAAGCGATTGTGGAGAAATGCGTACCCTCGATTCTAAGGGGGACGTGGTAAGAGCCACTAATGAAAACACAAAGTAGGTGCTTTGAAAAGGGAAACACAGTGCTACCAGTCAATGAATCACACCCACTGCTGGGCCTATCACCTGAGAAAATGAGAATCAAAAAGTCACAGGTTGGCAATCATGCACTCCAACAATATTTACCATAGCCAACAATTGGAAGCAATGAAAATGTCCATCAACCGAGGAATGCACAAAGTAGAAGTGGTCCACATACACAGTGGAAAATTACTCTAATAAAAAATAAAAATTAAATTTAAAAATCCAACAAAAGTAAAGAGACATCAGCTTGTGTGGGTTTGTCCAGGCACACTCCACTCTAATTTATAACCGAGAAACACCACAGGCCGCAAGGGCTTTCCCCTAGTTACAAGGGTGGGGAACATAGAAAGGCTGCCACCCTATGGCAGTTACCTGCAAAAGCAGCTTTAAAGCCTGTGCTAATGGTCATTTCATAGGAAGAAGTAATGCAGGACTGTAAATGAAACCTGCCCTCAAAATGTCTTGAGGGAGGTAATGGCCAAAACATTTCAAAATGTGACACATACTTTAAGAGAACACTTTGAAGAACTAAGGGTTAATCACAGCTTGAAAAATAAATAGGACTTGCCTTCAAGCTCAATTTCAAAGGATTATGAGGCACGTGCGAATTCAACCACAAAGAGGTATCAGATCACAATTGTCAGAATAACCATCAGCAAGAAAACAACAAACAATAAATGCTGAAGGTGTTGTAGAGAAATGCATACCCTCAACCTCAAGGGGGACGTAACTTGGAAAGGGCCACGAAATAGAACAGAATGGAGGTGCATTAAAAAGGTCAACATTGAGCTACCATATGATCCAGCAGGCCCACTCCTCGACCTATAATCTAAGAAGAGAGAATTGGAAAGACACAGGCAGGCAAATCTGCATGGCACAGTATTACAATAGCCAAGATATGGAAGTAACCAAAAAGTCCACCAACAGATGGGTGGACACAGAAGAACTCCTCCATGTACAGATGGAATATTCGCTAGTGAAAAAAATGAAACAATGCCATTTGCAGCACCATAGATGAGTCTAGACGTAACCACGCCATCTGTAGTCATTGAGAAAGCAAAAGACACATATCCTATCATATCACTTTTTGCAGTTACTTAAAAATTGATACCAATGAAGATATTTCCACAGGGAAAGGCAATCACAGATTCATTAAAAAAACTTATGGTTCACCAAATAGAAAGG
The DNA here is from genome assembly GCF_028023285.1 of Balaenoptera ricei. NCBI lineage: Eukaryota > Metazoa > Chordata > Mammalia > Artiodactyla > Balaenopteridae > Balaenoptera > Balaenoptera ricei. The sequence continues at coordinate 72,624,315 of NC_082654.1, forward strand.
GATGAGGATTGGTTACATTACCATATTGGGGTTAACAAAGATATACATACCATGTGAAATATATAACCACCAAAGACGTACGGAAGACCAGGAGAGAGACTACTCAACATTGTGCCATAACCTACATGGGAAAAGGATGCGAGGAAGAATAGATACACGTATATGTGTGAAAGAACCACATCTTGCACACCTAGAGCAAACAAACCATTGTAATCAAATTTGCTGGGATAAAAAATAAAAAGTCAATTACAAATATGAACAAGAAGTAATGAGACATAAACTAAAGGGCTTTTTCCTGGCATATTCCATTCTAATATACAACCTAGAACACCACTTCCATTAAGGCTCTGTTTCCCTAGTAAACAAATTTGGTAAAGGAGAAATGCTGCAGCCTTGTGGCCGTTTCCTGCAAGAGCAGCTTTAAACTCACAGCTAATGGTCACTTAACATTCACAAGGACTCAGGGCTGTAAAGGACACTTGGTCTAAAAATTGGTGCTGAAGTAGGGAATGGACAAAACAATTCAAAACTGGCAAATGTTTCAAGAAGAGATTATGAAGAGTTAAGTTTTACTCACACACTTTTTAAAAAAAAAAGTAAAATGAATAAAAGGTCAACCTCAGGGAGTGTTAGACGCATGCAATCTAATCTACAAAAAGTTTCAACTTACACCAGTCGACTGACCATCAGCAAAAAGTCTACAAACAATAAATGCTGAAGGGGTTTCAGAGAACTGTGTACCCTCTACCTGCTGGTGAGACGTAAAGGGGTAACAGCCAATAATGAGAAAAGAAAGGAGCTGTGTTTAAAAGTAAAAATGGAGGCACCATTCAATCCAGCAGGCGCATCATTGGACGTCTCACCTGAGAAGACAAGAATCGAGAAGACACAGGCCGCAAAAGCTGCAGTGCAGCCTTATTCACAATAGCCAAGACAGTGAAGCAATCAAAATGTCCAACAACAGGTGAATGGATAAAGAAGAAGTGGTCCATGTACACAATGGAATATTAGCCATGGAAGACAATGAAGCATTGCTCTCTGAGGCACCACAAATGAGTCTGGAAATAATCACGAAACATGAGGTAAGTCGGAAAGCAAAAGACCTATATTCTATGATATCACTTATAGGCGTTATCTAATAACTGACACAAATGAACATATTTCCACAGAGAAAGACACTCACAGACTTAGAAAACAAACTATGCTCATCTAAAAGGAAAGGTGGGGGGAATGGATAAATTAAGATTAGTGTTACTATATGTATACAAACACATATTTTATACATATCTCAAAAAGACCGACCATATAGCAAGGGAGGTCTGCGGAACTCTCTGTAACATTTTACATGGGAAGAGGATCTGTACTTGAATAGACATATATAAGGTACAAATGAACCAGATTGTGTACACCTAGGACAGACAATATTCTAAGCTTTACCCCAATTAAAAAAAAAAAAATTAAAACCAAGAAGAAATAATGAGACATAAACTAATGGGGGTTTCTGCATGCATATTCCAGTGTAATTTACAACCTAGGAACACGACTTCCAGAAAGACTCTGCTGCCCTAGTACCCAGATTTGTGTATGGAGAAATGCTGCCTGCTTGAGGCCACCTCCCACAACATCAGCTTTAAACCCATTGCTAAAGGTCACTAAATATTCACCAAACTTGCAGTTCGGGAAATGACACCTGCTCTCTATAAAAGTCTGAGGTGGAAAATCGACCAAAAAATTCAAAAGAGGGCAACCTACCAAGAAGACAATAGCAAGAGTTATATTGTACTCCCAATTGTTTCCTTTTTTTTAGCAGAAAACGGCGGAGAAAAATGATGAGTTCTACGAATTTTCAAAGACATGCAAACCCAAATTACAAAACCCTATCAGCTCACAGCAGCCAGTAGGGCCATTAGCATAAATGCTGCAAACAATAAATGCTGAAGCGATTGTGGAGAAATGCGTACCCTCGATTCTAAGGGGGACGTGGTAAGAGCCACTAATGAAAACACAAAGTAGGTGCTTTGAAAAGGGAAACACAGTGCTACCAGTCAATGAATCACACCCACTGCTGGGCCTATCACCTGAGAAAATGAGAATCAAAAAGTCACAGGTTGGCAATCATGCACTCCAACAATATTTACCATAGCCAACAATTGGAAGCAATGAAAATGTCCATCAACCGAGGAATGCACAAAGTAGAAGTGGTCCACATACACAGTGGAAAATTACTCTAATAAAAAATAAAAATTAAATTTAAAAATCCAACAAAAGTAAAGAGACATCAGCTTGTGTGGGTTTGTCCAGGCACACTCCACTCTAATTTATAACCGAGAAACACCACAGGCCGCAAGGGCTTTCCCCTAGTTACAAGGGTGGGGAACATAGAAAGGCTGCCACCCTATGGCAGTTACCTGCAAAAGCAGCTTTAAAGCCTGTGCTAATGGTCATTTCATAGGAAGAAGTAATGCAGGACTGTAAATGAAACCTGCCCTCAAAATGTCTTGAGGGAGGTAATGGCCAAAACATTTCAAAATGTGACACATACTTTAAGAGAACACTTTGAAGAACTAAGGGTTAATCACAGCTTGAAAAATAAATAGGACTTGCCTTCAAGCTCAATTTCAAAGGATTATGAGGCACGTGCGAATTCAACCACAAAGAGGTATCAGATCACAATTGTCAGAATAACCATCAGCAAGAAAACAACAAACAATAAATGCTGAAGGTGTTGTAGAGAAATGCATACCCTCAACCTCAAGGGGGACGTAACTTGGAAAGGGCCACGAAATAGAACAGAATGGAGGTGCATTAAAAAGGTCAACATTGAGCTACCATATGATCCAGCAGGCCCACTCCTCGACCTATAATCTAAGAAGAGAGAATTGGAAAGACACAGGCAGGCAAATCTGCATGGCACAGTATTACAATAGCCAAGATATGGAAGTAACCAAAAAGTCCACCAACAGATGGGTGGACACAGAAGAACTCCTCCATGTACAGATGGAATATTCGCTAGTGAAAAAAATGAAACAATGCCATTTGCAGCACCATAGATGAGTCTAGACGTAACCACGCCATCTGTAGTCATTGAGAAAGCAAAAGACACATATCCTATCATATCACTTTTTGCAG